>NW_016813373.1:1723280-1738627 GCF_001698545.2 Rhinopithecus bieti | reverse complement strand
TGCTGGACTAAATTTGTCCATTTTAAATGAACAATTGTATTTGTAACTTTTAGTAAAAACATTTTCTTGCAGAAACATTATATATAGGTAATGAAAAGTTTGCAATTTTTTAATCTTAAATTTTATAAAAATAAAATTTAAAAGAATTCTTGAAATAAGTAACATTAACTTCTATTCATATTTAAGCATCTTAAATTTATTAGCATTCATTTCTCAAATTTAAAGGCATTACAAATACTAGATATCATCATTCACATTATGATTGCTTCTTATAAGTTGATACAATTTGAGGGAAGCTATCCACAAACAAAATACGGAATTTTTTTGGCATGTTTTTGTTTTTCTAATGTTTTCCTCCCATACACATTTGGTAGTATCTTACATATTATTTATTTTTTGAGCAAATGATAGCCAAAATCTATAAAATTTAGAAATGGAATTTTACAGTCCCACTCATTGTCTCATTTACCATAACCTAAAATAGAATGCAAGTCATCTAATTTTTAAAGTTTTACCTTTTATTTTAGTTGACTCAAAGGTCATTTTAAAATATTTTGCTTAAGAATTAAGATTGAGGTAGAGAATTCTGACATCAGAATATCTGTTTAGCTCTAAATCAGTAGTGGCTCTTTTTGATTATTGTCATCTTAATTTGGTTTATTGTAGGTTTTTTTATGACTTTCTTTGGAGAGACTGGGATGATGAAGAAAGTTGTGAGAATTATGCTGCACTTATTGAAGAAAGAATTAATTTGTAAGTATAGTTTATAAACTTATGCCACAAGTTAGAAAAAATAAACATTGTAATTATGTTGATAATTTTCAGGTGGTGTGATATACAGGATGGAACAATACCTGGTCCTATTGCACAACGTTTTAAAAAAACTTTGGAGAAATATAAAAACAAACGTGTCGAACTCGTTGAGTATCAGAGCAATATTAAAGAAGATCCATCTGCAGCAGAGGCTGTTGAATGCTGGAAAAAATACTATGAGATAGTCATGCTCTGTGGATTATTGAAAATGTGGGAAGATTTACGCCTCCGGTAATAATTTGCTCTATTTCAAATAGAAGCAAAATTTACATGGTTATTTTATCATAGCACTTATTTTGTGGTATATGTTCTGATTAGAGTGAAGTATAAAATTAGATGTCTAATTTATGAAGTAAGCACAAGGTACAATTATCAGCATTGGAAAATTATGTTTGTATTAGCTGAATTCACTAAAATCATTGTTTTTTTTGACCAAAAGAACTCATTAATCCATTTCCTTCCTTATCTTTCATTTTAACTCTTTTGATTTTGGCCAAAGCATAAGAAAGGAAGAAGTAGACCTCCTCTATATATAATATGTGAACCAAATAAGATAACTGGATTATAGCTAAAAGAGTAGCAAGACATAGACAGAGTCTGTCTACAGAACAGTTTTTAAAAGAAACATAAAGACAGGCTGGATATGATGGCTCACACCTGTAATCCCAGCACTTTGGGAGGACAAGGTAGGAGGATCACTTGAAGCCAAGAGTTTGAGACCAGCCTTGGGCAGCATATTGAGGTCCCATCTTTACAATAAACAAACAGATTTTTAAAATTTAGCTAGAAATGTGGTGGCATGTGCCTGTAGTCTCAACTACTTGGGAGGCTGAGGCAGGAGGATCACTTGAGCCAAAGAGTTTGAGGCTGCAGTAAGCATTGATCATGCTACTGCATTCCAGCCTGGGCAACAGAGCAAGACCCTGTCTCTTTGTTGTTGTTGTTGTTGTTTGACCCTGTCTCTTAAAAGAAAAAAATAAAAGAAGCAGCAGCAGCATAGGCCTGGTGTGGTGGCTCACGCCTGTAATCCCAGCATTGGGAGGCCGAGGTGGGAGGATCACCTGAGGTCAGGAGTTTGAGACCAGCCTCAACATGGAAAACCCCGTCACTACTAAAAACACAAAATTAGCCGGGCGTGGTGGTGCATGCCTGTAATCCCAGTTACTCGGGAGGCTGAGGCAGGAGAATTGCTTGAACCTGGGAGGCGGAGGTTGCAGTGAGCCGAGATCTCACCATTGAACTGCAGCCTGGGCAACAAGAGTGAAACTCCGTCACAAAAAAAAAAAAAAGAAGAAGAAGAAGGAAAAGCACAAAGACAAGATGGGGGACAAAAACAAGGAAACTAGAGGAATTTGAAGCTTCTGACACTTACAGCCATAGTATACATTAAATACAACCTGGCCAGATTAATATAAAACCTCACACTAAAGGCCTTTTAACCTGTTCTGTTACCTGACTTGTCATGTTTGGCTTTCAACAGAAATTATAAAGCATGCTAAAAGCAAGAAAAAACCAGTTCAGAGAAACAAAGCAAGTTTCACAGACTCAGGTATGATTTTGGAATTCATCAGTCAGAGAATTTAAAATTCATCAATAACTGGGATACGTGATCTATTAGTGTGGGAAGAAAGAATTAATGAGTTTAAAGATTCGTCAAATAGAAACTTCCCAAACTGAAATGCAAAGAAAAAAGAATGAAAGAAACTGAAGAGAACATTCAAGAACCGTGGGACAGTTTCAAAAGGTGTTAACATATTTGTACCTGAAATACCAGAAGAAGAAGAAAAAGAGCAAATGGATCAGAAGAAATACTTGAATTAATAATGATGAGAATTTTCCAAAATTAAATACAGACACAAAACCACAGATCCACAAAGCTCAGAGAACACCAAACAGGATAAATATCAAAGAATCAACACCTAGGCATATCATATTTAAACTGCATAAAGCTACAAATAAAGAAAAAATATCTTGAAGGAAGCCAAAGGAAATAACCCACATTACCTACTATAGTGAACAAGAATTTCTCAGAAGGAATTATGAAAATAAGATGAGAGTGGAGAGAAATATTCAAAATGTTGAAAGAACCACCAAACTAGAATTCTGTATCTAGTGAAATTATTCTTCAAATGTGAGCAAGAAATACTTGCTCAGACAAAACAAAACAAACAAAACTGAGAGTTTATCATTAGTAGGCCTGTTCTGCAAGAAAGGTTAAAGGAAGTTCTTTAGGGAGAAGAAAATGACAAAACTCATGTCTGCATATAGTAAGGAACAATGTGAGAAAAGGAATAAAGGTAACATAAATTATTTTATTATTATTTTATTTATTTATTTTTCTGAGACAGGGTCTTGCCCTGTCACCCAGGCTTAAGTGCATTGACGTGATCATGGCTCACTGCAGCCTTGACTTCCCAGGCTCAAGTGATCCTCTCATTTCAGTCTCCTGAGTAGCTGGAATCACAGGTGTGTGCCACCATGCCTGGCTAATTTTTTTATTTTTATTTTTGTGGAGACAGGGTCTCACTATATTGCCCTGGCTGATTTCAAACTCCTGGGCTCAAGTGATCCTCCCACCTCGACCTCCAAAGTGCTGAGATTACGGGTGTGAGCCACTGTGTCCAGCCTCTATTTTTCTTATTGTTGATTGATCTAAAAGATAGCTATTTAACATAATAGTAGTAATGATTCATTAGGTAATTAAAGCTTATGGATTACTGAAATAAATGAAACAATATCATAGAAGATGGGAGGATAGAATTGGAATACTCTGTTATATGGTATCTTCATGACATGTGAAGTAGTTTAGTGTTATTTGAAAGTGGACATAAATTAAGAATATTGTTGCAATCTCTTGGGCAAATACTGTTTTTTTTTTTAAAAAAAAGGAAGTATAATTGATTTAAGAGAGTAGACACAATGGAACAAAATAAAATGCTAAATTAAAACTAGAAGAGGCAGGGCTGGGTGTGGTGGCTCATATCTGTAATCCAGCATTTTAGGAGGCCAAGGTGGGCGGATCACCTGAGGTCAGGAGTCCAGACCACCCTGACCAACATGGCGAAACTCCATCCCTACTAAAAATATAAAAATTAGCCAGGTGTGGCGGTGCATGCCCAGCTACTCAGGAGGCTGAGGCACGAGAATCATTTGAACCTGTGAGGTGGAGGTTGCAGTGAGCTGAGATCATGCCACTGCACTCCAGCCTGGGTGACAGAATAAGACTGTGTCTCAAAAAACAAAACAAAACAAAAAAAAAAACACAAAAAAAACAAAAAGCAACCAAAACACTAGAAGAGGCAGAAAAGGAGGGAAAAAGGAAACAAAGGATAGGTGCAACCTCTGTATTAATAGAAACCAGCTACAATATGGTAAATGTTAATTATGTCAAAATAACTTTAAATGTAAATGGTCTAAATAAAAAAAGCAGAGATTATGAAAATGGATTTAAGAAAACAATACCCAACTATATGTGATCTGTAAGAAACCCACTTTATAAAGATTCAGATATGTTCAAAGTAAAGGGATGGAGAAAGATATTTCATACTCATGCTAATTAATAAAAAGCTGGTGTGGCTATATTTCAGATGAAGCAGCTTTAAGAACTAGGACAATTATCAGGGATAAAAAGGGACATTTCATGATGATAAAGGGTTTGGTTCTCCAGGAAGATTAACAATTTCTTACCACTCCTATTCACCTTCATACTAGAAGTTCTAAATAATGCAATAAGACAAGAAAAAGAAACAAGAGGTCTGCAGACTGGAAAAGAAGAAATAAAACTATATTTGCAGATGACATAATTGTCTATGTAGAAAATCCCAAAGAATCAAAAAGGAACAAAACTCCTGAAACCGATAAATGAGTATACAAGTTTACAGGAAGCAAGGTTAATATTCAAAAATCAACTGCTTTTTTACAAACCAGCAATGAACAATTTATTTTAAATTTTAAAAATTATTGACAATAGAACCAAAAATGTGAAATACTTAACATTTAGGTTGTATATAACATTTAGGTTGTATATACCTAACAAAATATAGGACCTATAATGCAGAAAGCTACAATACACTGATGACAATAAATGGAGAGATATCTTATGTTCTTGGATTGGAATACCCAATATTTAAAAAATGTCAGTTCTTCCCAACTTGATCTGTAGATCCAGTGCAATCCCAGTGAAATTCATAGCAAAATATTTTGTAGAGATTGACAAACTGTTTCTAAAACTCATGTGGAAAGGCAGGAAACCTAGAATAGCCAAAAAGTTGAAGGACTACTACTACTCGATTTTAAGACTTACTATGAAGCTGTAGTAATCAAAAGAGTATGGTATAGGTGAAAGAATAGATTAATGGAAGAGACATATAGATCAGTGGAAGGAAATAGAGTCCATAAATAGAGTCCTTATATAGTCCAGATTAGAGAGTCCATAGGATCCACACATAGAGTAGACTGACTTGACAAAGGGTGAAAGAAATGTAATAGAGAAAGGATATTCTCTTCAACAAATGGTGCTGGAATAACTGAATATCTATATCCAAAAACGTGAACCTAGATACAGACCTTTCACAAAAATGAACTCAAAGTGGTCCATAAACCTAAACATAAAACTCAAAACCATAAGACTTGTAGGAAATTATAGATACTCTTGTGTTTGGCAGTGGGTTTTTAGGTGCCACAACAATACTGTATGTTCTGTGAGAGAAAAAAGTCGTAAGTTGGACTTTGTTAAAATTGAAAACTGCTCTGAAAAATACACTATTAAGAGAATGAAAAAACTAGCCACAGATTAGGAGAAAATATTTGCAAAATATATATGTGATAGACTTGTATCTAAAATATACAAAGAGCTCATAAAACTCAAACATAACAAACAACCCAATTAAAAATGGGCAAAGATCTGAATAGACACCTTACCGAAGAAAATACACAAACAGCAAAAAAGCATATAAAGAGATGCTCAACCTCATTTGTCATTAGTAAATTGCAAATTAAAACAGCAATGAGATGCCATTACATACCTATTAGGAATGGCTAAATAAAAAAAAGGCTGATAATATTAATTGCTACTGAGAATGTTGAGCAAAGGAACTCTCATTCTTTGCTGGTTAGAATGCAAAATGGTACTGGCTCTTTAGAGCACTGTTTGGCAGTTTCTTATAAAGCGAAACATAGTTTAACCATAGGACTCAGCAGTTGCAATCCTACTTGGTAGGATTAATTACCCAATTAATTTGAAAACTTACATCCACATAAAAACCTACACTGAAATAAAAAGTATTACAAAGGAATAGTATAAATAACTCAACCCAACAAATTAGATAACCTAGAATAAACGAGCAGATGCCTAGTAAGAAACAATCTACCAAAAATGATTCAAGCAGAAACATAAATTCTGACTGGCTGTATAACAAGTTAAGTAGATTGAATTAGCAAATAAAAAACTACTCACAAAGGAAAGTCAAGGACTAGATGTCTTCACTGGTGAATTGTGACACACGTTTAAAGAAGAATCAACATTAAATCTTCAAAAACTCTTGCAGAAAATAAAAGGTAACAATTTCCCAACTCATTCTGTGAGACAATATATTACTCTGAATCCAAAAGCAAAGACATCACAAGAAAAGAAAACCTAGACGAGTATCACTAATGAATATAGACACAAAATCCCCAACAAAATACTAACAAATGGAGTTTGGCAACATATAAAAAGATCAGACAGTATGACCAAGGTGAGATTTATCCCAGGAATCCAATGTTGTTTTAAAATATGAAAAATCTATCAGTATAATACATAATATTAATAGAATGAAAAAACAAGACACAGAGTCATCTCAATAGACACAGAAAAATCATTTGACAAATTAACACCCTGTCATGATAAACACTCTAAAAACAACTTGGAATAGAAGGGATTTTCCTCAACCTGTTTAAGGGTGTCTATGAAAACTCACAACTAGAGTCACCAATTTTATGGTGAAAGAATAGATCTTTTCTCCCCTACAATCAGGAGCATGATAAGGATATTTATTCTTGACACTTTTATTCAAATTGTACTGGAGGTTCTAGCCAGAGCAATTAGACAAGAAAAAGAAATAAAAAGCATACAGATTGGAGAGGAAGAAGTAAAATTATCTCTATTCACAGATGGCATGGTCTTGTATATAGAAAATCCTATAATAAAATACTACTCAGCAATATAAAGAAGTAAATTGCTGGCCGGGCGAGGTGGCTCATGCCTGTAATGCCAGCACTTTGGGAGGCCGAGGCGGACAGATCACAAAGTCAGGAGTTCGAGACAAACCTGACCAACATGGTGAAACCCCATCTCTACTAAAAATACAAAAATTAGCCAGGCGTGGTGGCATGTGCCTGTAATCCCAGCTACTCAGGAGGCTGAGGCAGGAGAATTGCTCAAACCTGGGAGGCAGAGGTTGCAGTGAGCTGAGATCACGCCACTGCACTCCAGCCTGGGTGACAGAACGAGACTCTGTTTCAAAAAAAAAAAAAGAAGTAAATTGCTAACACACACAATAACAGTAACATGGATGGATCTCAAAAATAGGTTGAGTGATAAAAGCAGACACAAAAGAATGCATAGTATATTATTCCACTTTAAAATTCCATTGAGAGGCCAAGCACGATGGCTCACGCCTGTAATCCCAGCGCTTTGGGAGGCTGAAGTGGGCAGATCACCTGAGGTTAAGCGTTCGAGACCAGCCTGGCCAATATGGCAAAACTCCATCTCTACTAAAAATACAAAAATTAGCAAGGCATGGTGGTGCAGGTCTGTTGTCTCAGCTATTTGGGAGGCTGAGGCAGGAGAATCGTTTGAACCCAGGAGGCAGAGGTTGCAGTGAGCTGAGATCATGCCACCACACTCCAGCCGTGGCAACAGAGTGAGACTCTGACCCAAAAATAAATAAATAAATAAACAATAAAATTCCATTAAAAATTCCTAGAAAGGTATGGAACAACAGGAATTCTCACTTATTGCTGGTGGGAATGCAAAATAGTATAGTCACTTTGGAAGACAGTTTAGAAGTTCCTTACGAAACTAAAGATGCTCTTATCATATGATCCAGCAATCATGTTCCTTGATAATTACCCACATGAGCTGGAAACTTATGTTCACACAAAAACCTGCACATGGTTGTTTATAGCAGCTTTATTCATAATTGCCAAAACTTGGAAGCAACCAAAATGTCCTTCAGCAGGTGGATGTATAAATTGTGGTACACCCAGACAATAGAATGTTATTCAGCACTAAAAAGAAAAGACCTGTGAAGCCATGACAAGACATGGAAGAAACTTAAATGCATATTACTAAGTGAAAGAAACCAATCTGAAAAGGCTACATACTGTATGACTCCAACTGTATGACATTCTGGAAAGACAAAATTGTGGAGGCAGAAAAAAAAAAAATCAGTGGTTCCCAAGTATTAATGGAGAGGCAGAGCATAGAATTCTTAGGGCATTGAAACTCTTCTGTATTATACTATAATGGTGGCTACATGTCATTATACATTTGTCCAAACTCCTATAATGGACAACACCAAGAGTCAACTCTGATGTAAACTATGGACTTTGGATGACAATGATGTGTTAATATAGGTTCACCGGTTGTAACGAGTGTACCACTCTGGTGCCAGATATTGATAGTGGGGCAGGTTGTGTGTGCGGGGGGAACAAGGGATACACACAGGAACTCTCTTCCTTTTGCTCAACTTTGCTGAAAATCTGAAACTGCTCTGAAAAATAAAGCCTATTAAGAAAAATTCAGTTTTCCTTTCAGCTGGAACCGCCATCTTCCAGTAATTCGCCAAAATGACGAACACAAAGGGAAAGAGGAGAGGCACCATCGATATATGTTCTCTAGGCCTTTTAGAAAACATGGAGTTGTTCCTTTGGCCAAGTATATGTGAATCTATAAGAAAGGTGATATTGTAGACATCAAGGGAATGGCTACTGTTCAAAAAGGAATGCCCCACAAGTGTTACCATGGCAAAACTGGAAGAGTCTACAATGTTACCCAGCATGCTGTTGGCATTGCTGTAAACAAACAAGTTAAGGGGAAGATTCTTGCCAAGAGAATTAATGTGTGTATTGAGCACATTAAGCACTCTAAGAGCCGAGATAGCTTCCTGAAACACGTGAAGGAAAATGATCAGAAAAAGAAGCCAAAGAGAAAGGTACCTGTGTTCAACTGAAGCGCCAGCCTGCTCCACCCAGAGAAGCACACTTTGTGAGAACCAATGGAAAGGAGCCTGAGATGCTGGAACCTATTCCCTGTGAATTCATGGCATAATAGGTATTAAAAAAATAAAATAAAAGACCTCTGGGCTGAAAAAAAAAATTCAAAGAAAGGGAAATACATAATGACAGAAAGCAGACCAGTGTTTGCTCAGGACTGCAAAGATGCATGAGGAAACTTATCAGTGTGATGGAAATTTTTTATGTCTTTATTATTGGATTGAGTTAAAAGCATATATGCATTTGTGAAACCTCATGGAACAGTTCACTTAAAATGATTACCTTTTATGTAAATTATACCTTAATACACTTGATTAAAAAACACCTGTCTATACCTTTGATTTTAAAACTAGGATAGCATGATAAACTACTGTGGTTTCCTGAATGTTTAGGATGCCTTACTTTTGGAGCAGCTAATTAACTGGTAAATAGCAAAAAAAAAAAAAAAAAAAAATGTATGAATGGTTTCCTGTTTCTCAAGATCGAGACTACTTGCTTAAATAGATATAAAAATGCTGAGTGGGTTTGATTTTGAAATGTTTAATGAGACTTTTGGAGGATACTGCTAATATGTTTAAATTCAGTTTTTAATAACTTACAGAGAAAATTATTAGAAAGTTTCCTGAAATCGTAAGTTTTACAAAAATATATAGTAACTGAGATACAGTTAAAAAATATTGGTACTGGCCAGGTTCATGCCTATAATCCTAGCACTTGGGGAGGCCAAGGTGGGAGGATTGCTTGAGGCCAGGAGTTCAAGACCAGCTTGGGCAATGTAATGAGACCCTGCCTCTTAAAAAAAAAAAAAAAAAAAAAAGCCAGGCAAGGTTGCACATGCCTGTAGTCCTAGCTACTTGGGAAGCTGAGATGGGAGGATTGCTTGAGCCCAGGAGGTCAAGGCTGCAGTAAGCCATAATTGCACCACTGCACTCCAGGGCAAGACCCTGTCTTTAGTTAAAAAAAAAGAAAAAAAAAAGAAAACATATATATATACATACATACACTAAAGCCACATCCTGTTAGCATAAAGCAATAATCAAAGTGCTGCAGAGAATGCAAAAGATTATACTAAAGCGATTACTGGTAAATCCATGTCTACTGGAAAAAGAGTGTCCCTTTTGGCTGACAGTAATGATAAAAGCCAACAGTTATACTAAAACTTTTTCTCTTTCTGTTGGAGACACTTAAATGATAGAGACAGGAAACAGGAAACATAAAGAAAAGCAGGAAGAAGAGAAAGAACTAATTAGAAGTGCTGAATAGCAAACAATATAAAAACAACTAAGAGAGAAGCTGGACTAGTTCTGCTGGGAGGCCAACAGCCAACTATTTTATGCAGATAATAATATTTGAATCAAAATGATATGCTAATTGAGCATAGTATCTAAAATTAGCCATATTCGAAAACATTTTAACATTTTGATGCCTCACTGTGACAGGCATAACCCATCTTTGTGTGAGTCTACAACTCAATGGATTATGAAAGTACAACCAGGAAATTTTTCTACTGCATTGGAAGGTTTAGGTAGCTGAGACAATGGTTGTAGTGGGTTGCATGCAGATTTCCAGGCACTGTCAATTAAAATGAAAATATTTTAGAGTTTAAGGATTTAAACATGCAGTTATCTAAAAGATCTGAATCATTACATTGCTCTCAAGTTGCTCATTGCCCTCAAGGAACTTATAATTAATGAAAACTATTTCTCAAAGATGCGTAGTACCAAGTTTTTATTTACCGAATAAGGACAAGGTCAGTGTTTTTCATGTTAATTTAATTACAACTAAATATTTTCAACCATAGAGTTCATGGACCTTTCTTTCCAAGAATTCTGAGGCGTAGGAAAGGAAAAGAGAATTTGGAAAACTATAACACATATTGTAGCAAAAGTGATGACTACTGAAATGGTAAGAAATAAACTATTCTTATTTGTTATTTAAGTATTAGCTGTGTATAATCGGAAAAGAAGCTCCCTGAGGGTGGAGTCCTTGTCTAATCATTAATGCCTTATTTTCTCAACTACCTCCAGCTCAGTTATTGCCATATCATAGATACTAAATAAATAAATAGTGACAACTATTTACTGAGTACTAACTTTGTTGCCAGGTACTATGTTAGTTGCTATGGTGAAGATGAGACATAAACGTGAGAAAGACTGCATTTAGGGGAGACAAAATGTTGATCCAGACCCACAATCTTCCTTCTTCACACATTTGAAAATTTCAAGCATGGTGGAAATATGGGCACCAAATATATAAGCAGTTACAATTATGACACAGAATGATAAATGCTATGATAAGCGTATGTACAGAGTACCTGTAGGATGGGTACATAAGACAGAATTAGGAGTCTGGAAATGCTGGATAAAAGAAGTAACTCAGCTGAATTGTGAAGGATGAATATAAATTTATCCAGCTCAAGAACAAACAAATGTTCTAAGACAAAGAGCAAATATTTTAATTTCACTTGACCTCTCAGTAGCATTTCAAAGCTCTCTCATTGAAATAATCTCTTTCCTTGTTTTATGTTAGTATACTTCCCTGGTTTTCATTCTCTCTATAGTTACTTTTATTCTCGTGTCCTCTAAATGCTTGGTACTTGTCTTTTTGTGCATTATATTATCCTGAAGTGATTTAGCTAATCTTCCCCCATAACTTCACTTATATATATAGGTACTTTTCCAGAATGTATTTGCATAGCCCAAACTTTTGTTCTCTAAGCTCCAAACCTATGTGTCCAACTGCCTATTGCTTATTTGCCTCACCAGTACATATTTGCCTCGCCACTTAATTGCCTCACCAGTACATCAATTAATTGTCTGAAATTAATTTCATAAACTTATCTAGTTGACTTGCTTTTATTCTGGAGTTCTCTGTTTCAATAAATGGTACCATCATCTACTTGACTGCTAACAACAATTTTCCGGGAGTTATCTTCCTCATATTTCTCCTCACTTTCATACACACTCACTTTTTTCCTTCACTCACCCCACATCCTGGGATAAGCTGTGTTTCCTCTGCCTGCTGAGCCACTGTTCATCCTTCAGGTCTTGATTTAAATATTTCCACAGGAAAAAAGGCCTTCTCAACCTTTCATAATACATTAGACTGCTGTATACAATTATAGTACCTTGTATTTTTCCTTATTGGCACTTTCCTTTATCATGACTACATTTAATACTTTTGTGGCTATCTATCGAATGTCTGTCTCTTTCACTAGTATGTGAACTTCTTGAGAGCAAAGAGTATTTACCACTCATCCAGTCACCTAGCATGATGCTTGGTACATGGTAGGTTCCCAGCAATTGTTGGTGAATCAATAAATTAGTGTATGTGGCAAGAGAGATTAGTACATATAAGGAACTGAAAGAAAGCCACCAAGACTGGTGGTTAACATCTAAGAGAGTGATGAAAGATAAAGCTGGCATATTAGACAGTCTTGTCTGCTATTCTACCAATCTGTATTCTTTTCAACAAAATTTAATTTTCCTTTTAATTACTTATTGGAGCATATTATTCAATCATGTTGATTATTCTCCAACATCTTTATAAATACCTTTTAAAACATCTTTTTAAAAAGGTGTAAATATTGCTTTTATCCTCAGTTTTATTTTGTCATTTTATTTTACTTCTCCTTTTCACTTTTTAATAGGTCCTGGCTTTATTCACTTTCTTGTATGACAGAATTTCAATGATTTTTTATTTTTTATTTTTTTTATTTTTTTTATTTTTGCTCATTGCTTTGCAATCCTGTTTTCATTTGTGAAGTTATACCTGAACTTTGGAGGCCAGGATAATGAGAGGGAGACTACTGTGAGGAGAAGGTATCGTCAGTTTCCACTTTACTTAAACCTTGGATTTTAGATTTACTTTTGAGGTTTATGAAATATTATAGTTTGATAGTAGTATAGCTGTACATATAAGCTTTAATAATTTCCTCATCTTTGAAGATTCTTGACTGAGAATTCTTGCTCTATGTACACCCCTTAGACACAGTTTATTCATGCCCATCATCTTACGTTGGTGATCTTTATAAGCAGTGTGGTGGAAAGGCATGGACTTTGTAGTCAGATACCCAGTGTTCAAATACCCTATCTGAGACCACTTAATAAGTAATCTTAGGCAAAGTGCATAACCTCTAAGCCTCAATTTCCTTACTTGTAGAATGCTTTAAAAAGAGAGAGATAAAAAATATAGATATACTGTGCTAGTTAAGAGCATGGGCTCTAAAGCCAAATTGCCTGGATTCCTGGTTTTACCACTTACTAGTTAGGTGATTTTCAGCAAATTATTTAACCCATCTATACTTTAGTTTCTCATATGTAAAACTGCGATAATAATCCTATGTTCCATATTTATAAGTTGTTGTAAAGATTAAATGTTTACATTTGTAATATGCTCAGAATAATGCCCAGCATATGGTAAGTGCTCAATAAATGTTTACCCCTTGTTTCAGTTTCTGAACTAAAGTTAAACATCAGTCATTCTCCTAGATCTACGAGAAACAGTGGTATCCCCATTGTGTATCATAGGCCTGTACCCTCTTGTTGATCACAGGCTGTTCCTTCTTTCAATCTGGAGACAGTATAGTGTGATGTTGGAGAATATAGACTTTAAGATCATAAAAACCTGGATTTGGTTCACAGTTTTGCTTCTTAATATTTCTATGAGATTAAACAAATTACATCATTTCTTTTATTTCCTCATCTGTGAAAGAGAGTAATTAAGTCTGTCCCATAGAGTGTTAGGCTTAAGTGAAATAATTTTTATAAATCTTTTAGCAAAATGCCTAGCACATAAATAAATGTCAACTGATACTATTATTACTATTTTGCAGTTCATATCCCAATAATATAGCCATCATTTTGCCAGATTTTCCTGTGGTGCTACAAAGTTGATAACCATGTCTGAAAATATACAAAGTACAAAGAAGAATTTCATCAGTTTTCTTCCATCTGTACTACTGATTCTGTTGCCACCTGCCTCCTCAGAGACAGTGTGCCCTCAGTTATTCCTTATTTTTTTTAATCTTTTTTCCTTTCTTAAAAAACTTGAGGTGAAATTTACATAGCAAAATTAACTGTTTTAAAGTGACATTCAGTGACATTTAGTAGAGTTACAATGCTGTGTACATCTGTCTGGTTCCCAACCATTTTCATTACCCAGAACCAGAACTCCATACCTCCATTTCCCCTTTCCCCTCAGCTCCTGACAATCAACAATCTGCTATCTCTGTAGATTTATGATTCTGGATATTTCATATAAATGGAATCATAAAATATCCAAACTTTATGTCTGGCTTTTATTGTAGCATTTATCAGTACTTCATTAATTTTTTTTGGCTGAATAATATCCTGTTGTATGTATATACAACAATCTGCTTATATATTCATCAGTTGGTGGATATCTGAGTTGTTTCTGCCTTTTGACTGTTAGGGAAAAGGGGCTGTGAACATCTGTGTACAAGAGTTTGTCTGACTACCTGTTTTCCACTCTTTGGGGTATATACCTAAGACTAGAATTACTGGATCATGTGTGCAACTTTATGAGGAATTGCCAGACTGTTTTCACAGGGGCTGAAACATTTCACATTGTCATCTGCAAAGTATTGGGGTTCCGATTTCTCCAGTCCTCAACAACACTTTTATCTTTTTTTGTTGTTTTTTATTTATTTTTTCTCTTTTTTATTTTTAAAATTACAGTCATCTTAGTGAGTGTGAAGTATTTAATTGTAGTTTTGATTTTCATTTATCTAATGACTAATGATGTTGAAGATGTTGAAGATATTTCCATGGACTTGTTGGCCATTTGTGTATCTTCCTTGGAGAAACGTCTATTAAATTCATATGCCCATTTTGTAATTGGGTTGTTTGTCTTCTTGTTATTGACTATAAGAGTTCTTTGTATATTCTGAATACTAGACTCTTATTAGATATATGCTTTGCAGATTTTTACCCCCCATTCCTTAGGGTTTTTCACTTCCTTTTGTGCTCTTTACTGCCACTTAGGGGATGCTAGGAGCATTGCCTGCCCATGATCACTGTCATTGCTGTTAACTTTATTTACTATTTCATAGGCGATCCCTCTTCCTCCCCCTCCTTCTTTCTTTCTTCCCTTCTTTTCTTCCTTTCCTTTCTTTCCTTCCCTTCCTACCCTTTCTCCTCTTTCTTTCTTTTTCTTTTCTTTTCTTTTTTTTTTTTTGAGACGGAGTCTCGCTCTGTCGCCCAGGCTGGAGTGCAGTGGCCGGATCTCAGCTCACTGCAAGCTCCGCCTCCCGGGTT
>NW_016813373.1:1716113-1722049 GCF_001698545.2 Rhinopithecus bieti | reverse complement strand
TGGGCGACAGAGCGAGACTCCGTCTCAAAAAAAAAAAAAAGAGGGATCATTTGACTTCCCCTCTTCCTATTTGGATGCCTTTTATTTCTGTCTTTTGCCTGACTGCTCTGGCTAGGACTTCCAGTACTGTGTTGAATAGAAGTGGTTAGAGTGGGTATCATTGTCTTGCTGTTTTTCAAGGGGAATGCTTCCAGCTTTTGCCCATTCAGTATGATGTTGGCTGTGGGTTTGTCATAGATGGCTCTTATTATCTTGAGGTATATTCCTTCAGTGCCTAGCTTGTTGAGAGTTTTTAAGATGAATAGATGTTGAATTTTATAGAAAGCCTTTTCAGCATCTGTTGAGATGATCATGTGGTTTTTGTTTTTAGTTCTGTTTGTGTGCTGAATCACATTTATTGATTTTTTAAGTTGAACCAACCTTGCATACCAGGAATAAAGCTAACGTTATCATGGTGGATTAGCTTTTTGATTAAGGGCCACTTAGGACATTGATGTGCCACTAGATTCAGTTTGTTAATGTTCTGTTGAGGATTTTTGCATCTGTGTTCATTAGGGATATCGGCTTGAAGTTTACTTTTTTTGATGCATCTGCCAGGTTTTGGTATCAGAATCATGCTGGCCTCAAATAATGAGTTGGGAAGGAGTCCTTCCTCCTCAATGTTGTGGAATAGTTTCAGTAGGATTGGTAGTAACTCTTATAAGTCTGGTAGAATTCAGCTGTAAGTTTGTCTCATTCAGGGCTTTTTCTGATTGGTAGGTAGGCTCTTTATTACTAGTTTAGTTTTGGAACTCATTATTAGTCTATTTAGAGTTTCAGTTTCTTCCTGGTTCAATCTTGGGAGATTATATGTTTGCAGGAATTCATCCATTTCCTTTAGGTTTTCTAGTTTTTGTGCATAGAGGTGTTTGTAATAGTCTCTGAGGGTTTTTTTGTATTTCTGCAGTGTCAGTAGTAATGTCCTTTTTGTTGTTTCTGTTTGCGTTTATTTGAATATTCTCTCAGTCTAACTAGCAGTCTATTTTATTTATTCTTTCAAAAAACAACTTTTGGTTTTGCTGATCTTTTGTATGGTTTTTCACATCTCAGATTCATTCAGTTCAACTCTAATTTTGGTTCTTTTTCTTCTTCTAGTTTTGGGATTGGTTTACTCTTATTTTTCTAGTTCCTCCAGATGTGATATTAGGTTGTCAGTTTGAGATCTTTCTAACCTTTTGATGTGAGCGATTAGCAGAATACACTTTCCTCTTCTTTTTTTTTTTTTTTTTTTGAGACAGAGTCTTGCTCTGTTGCCCAGGCTGGAGTGCAGTGGCACGATCTTGGCTCACTGCAAGCTCTGCCTCCTGGGTTCATGCCATTCTCCCACCTCAGCCTCCCAAGTAGCTGGGACTACAGGCGCCCGCCACCACGCCTAGCTAAGTTTTTGTATTTTTAGTAGAGACTGGGTTTCAACGTGTTCACCAGGATGGTCTCGATCTCCTGACCTCGTGATCCGCCCGCCTCGGCCTTCCAAAGTGCTGGGATTACAGGCTTAAGCCACTGCACCCAGCCTTAAACTTTCCTGTTAACACTACTTTAGCTGTGTCTCAGAGTTTCTGGTATGTTATATCCTTGTTCTCATTAGTTTCAAAGAATTTTTTGATTTTTTGATTTCTGCATTAATTTCAGTGTTTACCCAAAAGTCATTCAGGAGCAGATTGCTTAATTTCCAAGCAACTGTATGGTTTTGAGAGGTCTTCTTTAGTATTGATCTTTCTTTTTTTTTTTTTGATGGAGTCTCACTCTGTCACCCAGGTTGGAGTGCAGTGGCGTCATCTTGGCTCATTACAACCTTCACCTTCCAGATTCAAGCGATTCTCCTGTCTTGGCCTCCTGAGTAGCTAGGATTACAGGCGTTCACCACCATGCCTGGCTAAATTTTTTGTACTTTTAGCAGAGATGGGGTTTTACCATGTTGGTGAGGCTGGTCTCAAACTCCTGACCTCAGGTGATCTGACCTCAGGTGATCTGACCTCAGGTAATCTGTAGGTGTCCGTTAGGTCCATTTGGTCAAGTGTCAAGTTCAGGTCTCAAATATCTTTCTTAATTTTCTGCCTCAATTATCTGTCTAATACTGTCAGTGGGGTGTTGAAGTCTTGCACCGTTATTGTGTGGTTATCTAAGTCTCTTCATAGATTTCTAAGAACTTATTTTATTAATCTGGGTGCTCCAGTGTTGGTATTATAATATATATTTAAGTTAGTTAAGTCTTCTTGTTGAATCAAACCCTTTATCATTAGGTAATGCCATTCTTTGTCTTTTTAAAATCATTCTTGGTTTAGAGTCTATTTTGTCTGAAATTAAAATAGTAACCCCTGCTTTTTTTGGTTTTCCGTTTGCTTGGTAGATTTTTCTCCACCTTTTTGCTTTGAGCCTGTGGGTGTCATTGCACGTGAAATGAATTTCTTTTTTTTGGAACTGAGTCTTGCTCTGTCGCCTAAGCTGGAATGCAGTGGCACGATCTCATCTCACTGCAATCTCTGCCTCCTGGGTTCAAGTGATTCTCCTGCCTCAGCCTCCCAAGTAGCTGGGATCACAGGCACATTGCCTGGCTAATTATTGTGTTTTCAGTAGAGATGGGGTTTTGCCATGTTGGCCAGGCTGGTCTCGAATTCCTGACCTCAGGAGAACCACCCACCTCGGCCTCCCAAAGTGCTAGGATTACAGGCATGAGCCACCATGCCCATCCTGAAATGAGACTCTTGTAACATCATATAGTTGGATTATTTTTCTTTATCCTTTCTACTAGTCTTTTTAAATTGGTGATCTTAATCCATTTTCATTTAAAATGATTACTGATAAGGAAGGACTTACTTCTGCCATTGGCTACTGTTTTTGCTACATGTAATATCTTTTTTGTTGTTGTTGTTATGCAGTGCTTTCAGGACCATCTTCTTTTGTGTTTTATTAAGAATTTTTTTTAGTGTACCATTTTGATTTACTCCACATTTCCTTTTGTGTGTATTTCTTAGTTATATTCTTGGTGATTATCAAAGGAATTATAATTCACATCCTACATTTATAATGATTGAGTTTGAATTGATACCAACTTTGCTTTAATAGCATACAGCTCCATCCCTCCCTATATGTTGTTATTGTTACAAATTACATCTTTATACATTGCTTCCCCATTAGCATGGATTTATAAGTATTGTTTTAGTCATTGGTATCCTAGATTATATAGGAAACAAAAAGAGGAGTCACAAACCAAAAATACAGTAATACTGCCTTTATATTTACCCTTGATTTTACCTTTACTGGAATTTTTTATTTCTTTATATGGCTTTGAGTTACTTCTGTTGTTTATTTCATTTCAGTCTGAAGGACTCCTTTAGCATTTCTTTTAGGATAGGCCCAACTTTTGTTTATCTAGAAATGTCAATTTCTTCTTCATTTTGTCTTATAAGTACCGTGCGCTAACCGATTGCGCCACTGGAGCCACATTCTTCTTCATTTTGAAAAGATAATTTTTCTAGATGTAGAATTGTTGGCTGTTTATCTTTCAGCACTTTAAAATCCCACTGCTTTTTGGCTTCCATGGTTTCCGATGAGAAATCAGCCTTAATCTTATTAAGGATCTCTTATACTTAATGCATTGCTTCTCTCTTGCTGCTTGTAAGATTCTCTCTTTATCTTTGGATTGTTTTTTATCATTATTATTTTTTGAGATGGAGTTTTGCTCTTGTTGCCCAGGCTGGAGTGCAATGGCACGATCTCAGCTCACTGCAACCTCTGCCTCCCGGGTTCAAGTGATTCTCCTACCTCAACCTCCCCAGTAGTTGGTATCATAGGCATGTGGCACCACATCTGGTTAATTTTTGTATTTTTAGTAGAGAGGGGGTTTTGCCGTGTTGGCCAAGCTGGTCTGGAACTCCTGACCTCAGGTGATCTGCTGCCTTGGCCTCCCAAAGTGCTGGTATTACAGGTGTGAGCCACCCATGCCCCGCCTATCTTTGGATTTTAATTGTTTGATTATAATGTATGTTAATGTGTGTTTCTCTGTGTTTATCCTACTTAAAGTCCATTTCACTTCTTGGATATGTAGATTCATGTCTTTAATGAAATTTGGGAAGTTTTCAGCTGTTAGTTTTCAAATATTTTTTCTACCTTTGTTAGGAAAACACTCAAACCATATTTTTCTTCTGTTTTCACAACAAAACAAGAATTATCAACACAGAAGACTTCTGTGACCCCAAAATATTGGGGCTTTCTCCCCGCCAGCAAGTAATCAGTTCTCCAGCAGACCCCAACTGGGCGTCCTACAATTCTATTTCAACATATCTACCAGTAGACAGTGTCACATTCTACAGGTTGGAGACTCAGCCTCCAAAACTGCCCCTGTCCCTCAGATACCAGTCACAAATCTAGGCCTCCAGAACTTCTGACTGACTGACTTCAAGTTGGGGTTCTCACAACTCCCTTTTTTTTTTTTTAGTTTTAATTAATTTGCTAGAGCAGTGCACAGAACTCAGAGAAACATTTATGTTTACCAGTTAATTTAATTACTTAATTAATTAATTTTTTGAGATGGAGTCTCACTATGTCACCCAGGCTGGAAATGCAGTGGCATGATCTCAGCTCACTGTAACCTCCACCTCCCAGGTTCAAGCAATTCTCCTGCCTCAGCCTCCTGAGTAGCTGGGATAACAGGAGCACACTACCACACCCAGCTAATTTTTGTATTTTTAGTAGAGATGGGGTTTCACCATATTGGTCAGTCTGATCTCGAACTCCTGACCTTGTGATCCGCCCGCCTCAGCCTCCCAAAGTGCTGGGATTACAGGTGTGAGCCACCATGCCTGGCCTATGTTTAGCAGTTTATTATAAAGGATATTACGGTCAAGCACAGTGACTCACGCCTGTTCAAGTTATGAGTCACAAGCTGTGAATGAAAACCCATATATACATACAAAGTAACACCACACCCTTTTCTCTCTTTCCTCTTCTTCTGACACTTACTAGTAAGTATATGCTTCATGGTATCCCACAGGTCCCTTTGATGCTGTTCATTTTTTTCCATACTTCTTTTCTTTCTGGTCCTCAGGCTGGATAATTTCTATTGTGCTTTCATCAAGATTGCTGATTATTTTTTCTGCTTGCTCAAATCTGCTGTTGAACCCCTCTAGTGAATTTTTTCACTTCAGCTATAACACTTTTCAACTACAGAATTTCTATTTTGTTTATATTTTTATCAATATTCTTTATTTGTTCAGACATTGTTCTCCTGGTTGCTTCTAGTTCTTGATTGTTTCCTTTAGCTCTTTGTGCACATTTAAAACAGTTGAGTTAAAGTCTTTGTCTAGTAAGTCCAAAGTTCCTCAGGGATAGTTTCTGTCAATTTATTTTTCCTGTGAGTGGGTCACGGTATTTTATTTTTTTTGTATACCTTGCAATTTTTTTGTGAAAACTGGACTTTTTGGATATTATGATATGGTAACTCTGGAAACTGGATTCTACCCCTCCCCAGGGTTTGTTTCGGTTGTTGAAGACTACAGCTGTATGTTTGTTTAATGACTTTTCTAAACTACTTTTGCAAAGGCTGTATTCCTTTTGGTGTGGCAACTGAAGTTTTGTTGTGTTATCTCAGTAGATAGTGAGTAATCTAACAGAGATTTCCTTAAATGGCTCAGCTAAAAATAAAAACCAAGGTCAGGTGCAGTGGCTTACACCTGTAATCCCAGCACTTCGGGAGGCTGAGGCAGGCAGGTCACTTGAGGCCAAGAGTTTGAGACCAGCCTGGCTAACATGGTGAAACCCCACCTTTACTAAAAATACAGAAATTAGCTGGGCATAGTGGTGCACACCTGTAATTACAGCTACTTGGGAGGCTGAGGCAGGAGAATCGCTTGAACCCGGGAGGCAGAGGTTGCAGTGAGCCAAGATCGTGCCACTGCACT
>NW_016813373.1:1701771-1712676 GCF_001698545.2 Rhinopithecus bieti | reverse complement strand
AAAAAAAAAAAAAAAGAATTTAAAAGTTAATTTTTCAACTTTTGTTATGCTTTCTTTTCCATGTTTTTATAACAAGTACCACTTTTATAATAAGAAAAAAAGGCTGGGTGCGGTGGCTCATGCCCGTAATCCCAGCGCTTTGGGAGACCAAGGTGGGCAGATCACTTGAGGTCAAGAGTTCGAGACCAGCCTGGCCAACATGCTGAAACCTCGTCTCTACCAAAAATACAAAAATTAGCCGGGTGCGGTGGCACACATCTATAGTCCCAGCTACTCGGGAGGGTGAGGCAGGAGAATCACTTGAACCCGGGAGGTTGCAGTGAGCCAAGATTGTGCCACTGCACTCCAGCCTGAGGTCAGGAGTTCAAGACCAGCCTGGCTAACATGGCAAAACCTGGTCTCTACTAAAAATACAAAGATTAGCCAGGTGTGGTGGCAGACGCCTATAACTCCAACTACTCAGGAGGCTGTGGTGGGAGAATTGGTTGAACCTGGGAGGCAGAGGTTGCAGTGAGCTGAGATCACGCCATTGCACACCAGCCTGGGTGACAAGAGTGATATTCCGTCTCAAAAAAAAAAAAAAAAAAAAAAAGTTTTGTTTACTAAAATTGGAGGGTCATTTTGAGTTAAAGAAAACAAAATGATGCACAGGGAAAAGCATGAAATCTGGTGTCATATTGAACTGTATCTAAAGCTTGGCATCACTACTAATTTTGACAATTCATTTAATCTTGCCAAGCTTCAATTTCCTTAACCTTATAGCAGGTATAATAATACTTACATCGCCGGGTGCGGTGGCTCATGCCTGCAATCCCAGAAGTTTGGGAGGCTGAGGTGGGCAGATTACCTGAGGTCAGGAGTTCAAGAGCAGCCTGGCCAACATGGAGAAACCTCATCTTTACTAAAAATACAAAAAGTTAGCCAGATGCAGTGACAGGTGCCTGTAATCCCAGCTACTCAGGAGGCTGAGGCAGGAGAATCGCTTGAACCCGGGAGGCAGGGGTTGCAGTGAGCCGAGATCGCACCATTGTCCTCCAGCCTGGGCGACAGAGTGAAACTCCATCTCAAAATAATAGTAATAATATGTCAAGGAACTGTTGCAAGGCTTAAGGAGGTAATATGTATAGTTCAAAATATGGCACATAGCTAATACCCAGTATTTAATAGTTATAAAATGATGAATGAGTGTAAAGAAAAATTTCATTTCAACATTAATCAATGAACTGATACTTTGAGCATTTAATACTTGCTAATCTTTAATAAATGATAAGTCTTTTGGGAAAAGCACTTGTCTCGTAAGTAACTGATTAAAATGACATATTTAAGTTTAACCTATTACTGAAAGTGCAAGTGTTTTATTTCTTTTTAGATAAAGGATTTATCTTCAGACACGCTTCTCCAACAGCATGATGATTTGGATTTGGCTTTGGATAATTGTTATAGTGGAGATACAGTAATAATTTTTCCAGGAGAATATCAAGCTGCAAATCTTGCTTTGTTGACAGATGACATCATTATAAAGGGTTAGCAGGGCATCCTTTGTAGTTTTTTTACAGCAATGTATACTGGACAAATTGTGTATTCTAAACATGCTTAATGAAATCATAAGAAATTACAATAGAATTTATGTTTTACAAAAATCCTTTATATTCCTTTTACAATTAAGACATGTTCATCATATTTTCTATTAGCTCCATTTATATTTTTTACCAAAACCACTTTTTTCTTATCTATCTTTACTGCTTTTCATATCACTTTACTAAGAAAACCCAGATGTAATGCTATATTAAAATATGCTCATCATTTTCTCAAAAAGGCCAGTATCACATGCTAACTCACCAAAACAGAAGTAGAAAAGCAGAATTTACTAAATTTCTTTTAGGTCCTGAACATATTTAGAAACTTTCTCTTTTTGACTTTGAAGTAAGAGTATTCTCATTGTCTAACCAACAACAACAGCAACAACAAAAGAAGGACATCCCAGCACTTTGGGAGGCTGAGGCAGGTGGATTGCTAGAGCCCTGGAGTTTGGGACCAGCCTGGGCAACATAGTGAAACCCCATCTCTACAAAAAAATTCAAAAGTTAGCTAGATCTGGTGGTACACACCTGTAGTCCCAGTTACTTGGGAGGCTGAGGTGGGACAATCACGTGAGCCCAGGTTGCAATGAGCCATGATCAAGCCACTGCACTCCAGCCTGGGCAAAAGAGCAAGACTGTCTCAAAAAAGAAAAAGATTACACTATAGTTATGTAGCTACTATATTATTTGTTAAAAATATGTGAAGTTGGGCACTGTACTATGCACCTGTAGTCCCAACTTACTCAGGAGGTGAGGCAGGAGGATCACTTAAGCCCAGGAGTTCGAGACTAGCCTGGGCAACATAGCGAGACCCGTCTCTAAAAATGCACACACACACACACACACACACACACATACACACACACACATGCACACACTGAAAAACTTTAGTAACAGCAGTATTATTGAATGACTAAAAGGCCTTAAAATGGGAGATTACTGATTTAATGTATTTTTATGCCTATGAATCAGGAGTTGGAAAGAGAGAGGAAATTATGATTACTTCTGAACCTTCTCGTGACAGTTTTGTGGTGTCCAAAGCTGACAATGTGAAACTAATGCATCTATCTCTGATACAACAAGGGACGGTTGATGGTATCGTGGTGGTGGAGTCTGGTCACATGACTCTTGAAAACTGCATATTAAAATGTGAAGGAACAGGAGTGTGTGTTCTTACAGGGGCTGCTTTGACAATTACAGACAGTGAAATAACTGGTGCCCAGGTATTTCATTCTTTAAAAAGTATGGCTTTATATGACTATAGATAACAGCTTTGAGTGATCTTAATATACAAATAAAGGGTAGCAATTTTTTCATCTTTTAGTGGAATTCTAATTAAACTTAGTAACTGGTAGACATCAACAAAATGAGTACTAGAATGTCATAGTACGTTTAGGAAAAATGAAATGCTAGGTCCAAAGTAAAGAATATTTAGCTTTGTTTTATAAGTGTGACTTTTTAAAATCTGGAAAACAGTGGCTATAACATAAATCATGAGTCAATCATTTGATAGTTTATCTTTAAAGAAATAAGACATGTAAGTTATCAGATGTTGCTGTTAGATGATGTGATTAGTTCTGACAGCTTCTGAATAATCAGGACATAAAAAACTTGAGGCCAAGTACAGTGACTCACTCCTGTAATCCCAGCACTTTGGGAGCTGAGGTGGGAGGATCACTTGAGCCCAAGTTTGAGACCAGCCTGGGCAACACAGAAAGACCTTGTCTTTAATAATAAATAAATAAATAATTAAAAATTAAGAGCTTGAGTCTTTAGATAATAATCACAAAGATCATTGAAGGACTGGAGAATTGAATGAGAAAAGGATTAAAGTTTTTTTTTGAGACGGGGTCCTCACTCTGGTTGCCCAGGCTGGAGTGCAGTGGCCCAGATCTCAGCTCACCTGCAAGCTCCGCCTTCTAGGTTTACGCCATTCTCCTGCCTCAGCCTCCTGAGTAGCTGGGACTTACAGGCGCCCGCCACCTCGACCGCTTAGTTTTTTTTTTTTTTTTTTTTTTAAGTAGAACGGGGTTTCACCATGTTAGCAGGGATGGTCCTCGATTCCTGACCTACCTTCGTGAATCCCACCTGTCTCGGCCTCCCAAAGTGCTGGGATTACAAGGCTTGAGCACCGCGCCCGGCCAAAAGCACCTTTTTAAAGAATTTTTTTTATTCCACTAAATGAGGAAATAATACTTTAGTGGCATTACGTGGATTTACAGTAACGATATAAATTTTCATAACTATTGGAACAATTGCTTAAAAAGGTTTTGGACTCCTTTCGTAGAGAATCATTGGGTGGAGAAGAATAAGGTAAATGGATATATGACCTCAAACCTTCCTAATCCTAATGATTCCTCTAACATTTAAATTTTCAATATTTTTAAATATATCTTTACAATTAAAGTTGCTATGCATGATCATGTATTGTTCATGTAATCTTAATGTTTATATGGTAATGCAGAATTACAATTTTCAAATCTAAAAGAAGATTTTGAGAGAGATTTGTGTATCTATTTTTGTAGATAGTTTTATTTTGCTTTTAATTTACAGGGTGATGGTGTTGAACCTGTATCCTGGAAGCATAGCCATTTTGGGAAAGAATGAAATTCATCACTGTAATAACCTCAGAACCAGGACAGTTCAAGAAAGCACCTTAGGTTGGAAGTTAATATGAAGGTATTATCTTATTTCTTGATGTAGCATTGTTATGAAGAATGAAGTAAATATAAGTAATAAAATACCAGTTTTAGTCTTAAAAGGTAGTCCTAAATATTATCATTGATTTTTGGAAAAGAATAGTACAATAAAAAATATAGTTAAATAATGGCTGATGGGAAATAAGTTTTAGCCTTACCTAATTAACATAATTTGTACTTAAACTCTGCAAATAACTCTGAATATGAGCAAATGGGGATTAGATTTTCTCTAAAGACATTTTAGATGTTTTTCTTGATCAGAATCTGTAATACATTTTTTTATTTCAAATTACAAAGAAAGCAATTAAGAATAATAATATATTCAAGAAGCATTTGAGGCCGGGCGCGGTGGCTCAAGCCTGTAATCCCAGCACTTTGGGAGGCCGAGACGGAGCGGACACGAGGTCAGGAGATCGAGACCATCCTGGCTAATACGGTGAAACCCCGTCTCTACTAAAAATATACAAAACCAAGCCGGGCGACGAGGCGGGCCGCCTGTAGTCCCAAGCTACTCGGGAGGACTGAAGCAGGAGAATGGCGTCAAACCCGGGAGGCGGAGCTTGCAGTGAGCTGAGAGCCGGCCACTGCACTCCAGCCTGGGCGGAAGCAAGACTCCGTCTCAAAAAAAAAAAAAAAAAAAAAAAAAAAAAAAAGAAGCATTTGAAGTCTTACTTTCAAAGTTGTGTTAATGAATTTAAGCTAACCAATTAAAACATTAACAGCAATAATTTTCTAGTGAATTGTCTTCCATCCTTTCTGCTTCTATAAATCCTGTCTTTCTAAGTCCCTCTCTAGGGCTTGTGTAGTTAAAACTTTTATGTTAATGAAGTTTTTTCTAGAACATTCTAACTCTTTGTTTTATGAACGTACATTTTGTCTCTCAAATCAGATTTATAATTATCTAAGGGCAGGGAATTGGTATTATATATTACTAGTAGCCTCCCATCCCTGTATGATTCTGGACGCTAAGTCAGATATTTGATTGAAAATAAGGTTACAAGGCCAGGCACGGTACTCACGCCTGTAATCCCAGCCACTCATTGGGAGGCTGAGGAGGGCAGATCGCGAGGTCAGGAGATCGAGACTATCCTGGCTAACATAGTGAAATCCCATCTCTACTGAAAAAACATCACCAAAAATTAACCACCCGTGGTGGCACAATGCCTGTAGTCCCCAGGCTATTCGGGAGGCTGAGGCAGGAGAATCCCACTTGAACTCGGGAGCGGAGGTTGCGGTGAGCCAAGTAGCACACCACTGCAACTCCAGCCTGAGGCGACAGATCAAGATCTGTCTCAAAAAGAATAAAAAAGAAAAGAAGGTACAAATGAGGTAAAGGGAGCACGTTTTAAAATCTTTTTTTTTTTTTTTTTTTTTTTTGAGAGGGAGTCTTATTCCATCGCCCAGGCTGGAGTGCAGTGGCGGATCTCAGCTTCACTGCAAGCTCCCGCCTCCCAGGTTCACGCCAATTCTCTCTGTTTCGTGCCTCAGCCTCCCGAGTAGCTGGGACTACAGGTGCCCACCACCTCGCCCACCACCTCGCCCGGCTAGTTTTTTGTATTTTTTGGTAGAGACGGGGTTTCACCGTGTTAGCCAGGATGGTCTCGATCTCCTGACCTCGTGATCCACCCGTCCCGGCCTCCCAAAGTGCTGGGATTACAGGCTTGAGCCACCGCGCCCGGCCGCAGTTTTAAAATCTTTGATTTGTCTTAAAACATTTTTTCTGTTCTTAAATATTTTTCAATTTTTCAGTGGTCCTTGAATGTTAGCAAGCATCAGAATCATTCTTGCAGAGGTCCACTCTGCTTTCTGATTCAGCAGGTCTAGGGTAAAGCAGAGAATTTGTTTTAGTAACTTCCTAGGTGATGCTGGTACTGCTGGTTGAACTCACACTTTAAGAATCAGATTCCTGATACTCAAAGTGTGAGCCGTGGACCAGCAGCATTGGCATCATCTGGTAGTTTGTTAGAAGTTGAGAATTTTCAGCCCCACGCCAGACTATTTGAACAAAATGTGGTCTTTAACAAGCTCCCAAATGAGATATATGTAACATTAAAATTTGATAAATATGGTTTATAAAATCTGATAAGATCTGGCCTCTGCTTTCTCCAACTTAATCTCCTTCCAATCTTCCTCTTATACATTATATTCGAGCCACACTGGCTTTGTTTGTGTTCCCAGAAATTATTAACCTTGTTCTGACTGTTACCTTCACCTGAAGCACTCTTTTTTTGTTTGTTTGTTTGTTTGTTTGAGATGAAGTTTCGCTCTTGTTGCCCAGGCTGGAGTGCAATGGCGCGATCTTGGCTCACCGCAACATCTGCCTCCCAGGTTCAAGCGATTTTCCTGCCTCAGCTTCCTATGTAGCTGGGATTACAGGCATGCGCCACCACGCCCAGCTAATTTTGTATTTTTAATAGAGACGGGGCTTCTCCATGTTGGTCAGGCTGGTCTCGAACTACTGACCTCAGGTGATTTGCCCGCCTCTGCCTCCCGAAGTGCTGGGATTATAGGGGTGAGCCACCACACCTGACCTGAAGCACTCTTTCTATAGACTTTCTTATTACTATCTGAATGTGATCGTCCCTCTTCAAAGAAGCCTTTAATGTAAAGAACACTCAAGTGGTAACCTCTCCCCACCCAGTCATACTATCACATTACCTGATTTTCTCCAACTCACGTATTATTTGAAATTATTTATTTTCATGTTTATTATGTTATGAGAGGTTGACTTCACGGGTTGTATCCCCATACAGAATTAGTTGTTTTTGTCAATAACTGATAAAAGTAAATTGAAAACTTCATTTAATATTTTCTTACACTTACTTTTTTTTCTTTTTCTTTTTGTGGAGAATGGGGTCTTGCAATATTGCCCAGGCAGGTCTCGAACTCCTGGGCTCCAGCTATCTTTCTGCCTCTGCCTCCTTAAGAGCTGGGATTACAGGGCGTGAGCCACCACACCTGGCTCATTTAATATTTTCTTATTGGCTGGGCGCGGTGGCTCACACATGTAATTCCAGCGCTTTGGGAGGCCAAGGCGGATGGATCATGAGGTCAGGAGCTCGAGACCAGCCTGGCCAAAATATTGAAACCCTGTCTCTACTGAAAATACAAAAATTAGCCAGGTGTGGTGGCACACACCTGTAGTCCCAGCTACTTGAGAGGCTGAGGCAGGAGAATCACTTGACCCGGGAGGCAGAGGTTGCAGTGAACGGAGGTTGCGTGAGCGAAGACCGTGCCATTGCACTCCAGCCTGGGCGACAAAGCAAGACTCCATCTAAAAAAAAAAAAAAAAAACTTTTTTTTTTTGAGACAGAGTCTCACTCTGTCGCCCAGGCTGGAGTGCAGTGGCATGATCTCGGCTTACTGCAACGTCCGCCTCTTGGGTTCGAACAATTCTCAGCCTCAGCCTCCTGAATAGCTGGGATTGCAGGCACCCACCACCACGCCCGGCTAATTTTTTTTTTATTTTTAGTAGAGACGGGGTTTCACCATCTTGGCCAGGTTGCTATTGAACTCCTGACCTCGTGATCCACCCACCTCAGCCTCCCAAAGTGCTGGGATTACAGGCATGAGCCACCGCGACCGGCCAAAAAAATTCTTATTCAATATTTTTGTAGTTAATATTACGTTAGTTGGTGTCATGAAAATAGCACTTAACACTTGTTCAAAATTGAGAGTCTTGGTTGCTTTAAAAAATCTGTTAATCCAAGAATAAAGTCTAAGCTAATTTTTATATGTTCATTACTTCATTTTTTAAATAAAATTATTGAAAAACTAATTTCCTCAAATAATTTAATAGGTTCTTCCAGCACCCAAATTGAAGATGACAAATAATCATATTTATAGCAACAAAGGCTACGGAGTAAGCATTCTTCAACCAACGGAACAGTTTTTTATTGTAGCAGAAGAAGCTCTCAACAAAAGGGCTGCTTCAGGAGATAAAAAAGATGATAAAATGCTCTTCAAAGTAATGCAAAACCTGAATCTGGAAATGAATAATAATAAGATAGAAGCAAACGTCAAGGGGGATATCAGAATAGTCACAAGTTAAAGCATCTGAATTGATGTTAAAGTTTTATATTTCACAAATTTGTTTAATAAATGATTCTCATATCCCACTGAAATGGTAGTTTCAATTCAAAGCTTAATTAAAAAATATTTAAATATCATAATGCTTTCATTGAATGATTCATTTTAACATATTTTTAAAATAATAGCTTTATTAAGATGTGGTTCACATGCCATAAAATTCACACATTACAAAGTGTACAATTCAATGATATTAGTATATTTTTAGTATATGGTACAGTCATCACTATTTAATCCAGAAACAAATATGGTTTTAAATATTGCTTTCTAATACTCCTCCAATAAAAAGCATTAGGTGTTCTATATAGATAAAAGACAAAATTTAATTTATAGCTAATTCCCAGTAACCAGAATAAGATAATATGTCATACATTAAAATAGGATAGTTTCTTTAAACTCATTCTTGTAGGTATACATTTTAGAAGAAAAAAGTGAAAAAAAGAAAAAAATAGGATAGATTCAACAGCAAAAAACAAGGAAATCCAAAATAAGAGAGGTAAACAGTATAGAAACGTATTTCTCCCTCATAGTCAAGAAGCGCAGAGGTATTCAGTATAGGGCTAAGAGATGTTCCTTGTGGGAACGCATCGTAGGGCTGGGAGGTAGGTATGTAGGTAGATAGGTGTTTTGCGTTGTCAGAAATTCAAGTTTCTTCTATATTGTTTCATGATTATAAGATTACCATGAAAAATCACCATACGATCCAAGACAGCAATTGGTAATCAAGCTTGCATGTCTGGTTTTCAGCCAGCAGAAGGGAAAGAACCTTTCTTCAAAGTTGCACACATTATTTTGACTTTCATGCTTCTACCTAGAATGTAATTACATGGGTACACTTAGCTGCAAATGAGAAATATAATCTTTACATTGGTCGGTCATGTGGCCTCTAAAATAGAGAGTTGATTTTCTAAGACACAACGAATAGTCTTTTTCCCAAAGCAGAGCTTATGTTGACTTCAGAATACAAAAAGAAATAAGCACTCAGGCTTAAATACTTAAACTTTTGACTTTTACTTCATGTTATCTGTAACCTAACAAAGGTTACGCTGAATTGCCATAAACAATCATCTTCTGAGACTGAGAATTGATCATTTCTCTGTGTGTGTGTGTGTGTGTGTGTCTGATGGAGTCTCGCTCTGTTGCCCAGGCTAGAGTGCAGTGACGCGATCTCGGCTCACTGTAAGCTCCCCCTCCCGGGTTCACGCCATTCTCCGGCCTCAGCCTCCTGAGTAGCTGGGACTACAGGTGCCCGCCACCACCACACCCGGCTAATTTTTTGTATTTTTAGTGGAAACAGGGTCTCTCCGTGTTAGCCAGGATGGTCTCAATTTCCTGACTTCATGATCCGCCTGCCTCGGCCTCCCAAAGTTCTGGGATTACAGGCATGAGCCACCGTGCCCGGCCGATCATTTATTTTTAAAAGGGCATGATTGTTCTTCAGTGTTTCATTAAACAGCACTTTTTTAAAAGAGGAAAACCTATAGGCAGTTCCATAGACTTTGTTTATGCATAGTCTATGTACACAAAGACTTGTTAATGAAATTCCAGGATTGTCCTTGGGGGCCTTAACAAGAAACATCTTTCTATAATGAATGTAGTGAGTGTTAAGGGTGGAGATTTGCCTTTTCCATCCTCTTCCCCCACCTTTCTCAGTATTTGGCTTCAGAAAGAGTAGGTGATGGGCAAAGTAATATCTTTGAAGGTGTGCAATAAAAGCAGCAGCCTTGTGTGAACAAACTTATTACTCTGGCCATCTACCTCCCTTCTGTTGCTGCCACTGGTTTCTAACCAATTTGTCTTTTCCCAGGCCAACTACAGAATATAGTGATGCTGTTTTTTTTTCCTTTCATGATTCTAAAACATGCATAAAGCATTTTTAAGATTTTCTAAGAATTTTGATGTTTCATAAAATTATTTTTTTTCCTCTTCTACCTTTCCTCCCCTACCTTTCCCCCCATACCTTATAAATGAAAGACTGAATTTATATATTGTGTTAGTTTTCCACTGCAGTCATAATAAGTTACCACAAACTTAGTGGCTTAACACAGATTTATAATCTTACAGTTCTGTAGGTCAAAAATCTGGCATGGGTCTCACTTGGCCAAAATCAAGGTGTTGACAGGCCTGCATTCCTTTTTGGATGCTCTAGGGAAGGATCTGTTTCCTTGTTTGTTTGGGTTGTTGATAGAATTCAGTCCCTTGTAGTTGTAGGATTCAGATCCCTGTTTCCTTGATGGTTGACAGCTGAGTTTCTGGTGGCTGATTGCATTCCTTGGCTCATGGCCTCCACTCATTTTCAAAGCCAGCAACGGTGGATCAAGTGTCTCTCCTCTGAGTCTCTTCTCTATTCTTATGTCTCATCTCCCTGACTCCTTCTTCTGCCTCCCTCTTCCACTTTTAAGGACTCATGTGATTAGACTGACCCTGCCTCAATGATCCAGGATAATCTCACATCTCAAGATTCTTAACTTTATATATATAATTATATATATATGATTCTAAACTTTTAACATATATATTTATATATGTTAAAAGTT
>NW_016813373.1:1699231-1701127 GCF_001698545.2 Rhinopithecus bieti | reverse complement strand
AATATATAAATAATAGTGTAATATATACTTATTAAATATTTAAATATATACCTATTGTTATTCTTAAATATTTAAATATGTATATATTCTTATATATTATATATATTTAAATACGTATATTTTAAAAATTAAGATTCTTGGCCTGGCACGGTGGCTCACGACTGCAATCCCAGCACTTTGGAAGCTGAGGCAGGTGGATCACCTGAGGTCAGGAGTTCAAGACCAGCCTGGCCAACATGGTTAAACCCCATCTCTACTAAAAATACAAAAATTAACTGGGTATGGTTGCGTGTGCCTGTAGTCCCAGCTACTTGGGAGGCTGAGGCAGGAGAATCGCTTGAACCTGGGAGATGGCGATTGCAGTGAGCCGAGATCGCGCCATTGCACTCCAGCCTGGCAACAGAGCGAGACTCCGTCTCAAAAAAAAAAAAATCTTGAGATGTGAGATTATTTATTATATAATAGAGATATATATTATAATGTAAACATAATGTATTATATTAATACAAAAATGTAAAACTGTAAAATGATGTAGTGGTTATTTTTTACATATTAGCATGAAAAATGTTTCACAGCTATGCCTGTTTAGATGAGAAACATTAAACATTTGATTATATAGCCAACTGCTTTGTTATCTTTATCTTAAATTTATTTCTAGGTATGAAAGAAATATGGAATTTCAAAGTGTGAAAATTCCTAAAAGTGCTTCCATTTAAGATAAATCCTAGGGTGACCAATTCATCCCAGTTTGCCCAGGACTTTCCCAGTTTTAGCGCTTCTTCTGTCTTAGAAAAACAGATAGTCCTGGGCCAGCTGAGACATTTGGCAACTCTAGTCAGTTCCCAGGAAGAAAAGATTCTTTTTACATCTTTTTGTTATGTCTTAGATTTATTTTTTTAATCTTTAATTTTGTGTATACATAGTAGGTGTATATATTTATGAGGTACATGAGATAATTTGATACAGTATGCAATGAGTAATAACCACATCACAATAAATGGGGCACCCATCACCTCAAGCATTTATTCTTGCTTTTTGTTACAAACAATCCAATTATACACTTTTAGTTATCTTTTTAAAAAATTTTATTTCAATCATTTTTGGGGAGCAGGTGGTGTTTGTTTACATGAATAAGTTCTTTAATTGTGATTTCTGAGATTTTGGTGCACCCAACACCTGAGCAGTGTACATTGTACCCAATGTGTAGTCTTTTATCCCTCACCCCTTCCCACCCTTCCCCCGAGTCCCCAAAGTCCACTATATCATTCTTACACCTTTGTGTCCTCATAGCTTAGCTCCATTCATAAGCGAGAACATACAATATTTGGTTTTTCCATTCCTGAGTTACTTTGTAAGAATAATGGTCTCTAACTCCATCCAAGTTGCTGCAAATGCAATTATTTCGTTCCTTTTTATGACTGAGTAGTATTCCATAGTATATATATACTACATTTTCTTTATCCACTTGGTTGATGGGCATTTAGGATGGTCCTGTATTTTTGCAGTTGTGAATTGTGCTGCAATAATCATGCATGTGCAAGTGTCTTTCTTTTACATATAATGATTTCTTTTCCTCTGGGGAGCTACCCAGTAGTGGGATTGCTGGATCAAATGGTAGATCTACTTTTAGTTAAGGAATCTCTATACTGTTTTCCATAGTAGTTGTACTAGTTTACATTCCCACCAGTAGTGTAAAAGTGTTCCCTTTTCACCACATCCATACAAACATCTATTGTTTTTTGAGTGTTAAATTATGGCCATTCATGCAGGAGCAAGGTGGTATCTCACTGTGGTCTTAATTTGCATTTCCCTGATAATTAGTGATGTTGAGCATTTTTCATATGTTTCTCGGCCATTTGTATACCTTTTAATTTTAAAATTTTATTATTGCCGGGC
>NW_016813373.1:1677809-1698641 GCF_001698545.2 Rhinopithecus bieti | reverse complement strand
GCCACTGCACTCCAGCCTGGGCGATAGCGCGAGACTCCGTCTCAAAAAAAAAATTTATTACTTTATTATTTTCTGTTTTTGAGATGGAGTCTTGCTCTATTGCCCAGGCTGGAGGGCAGTGGGGCAATCTCGGCTCACTGCAACCTCCGCCTCCCGGGTTCAAGTCATTCTCCTGCCTCAGCCCCCTGAGTAGCTGGGATTATAGGTGCGCGACCACCACACCCGGCTAGTTTCTGTATTTTTAGTAGAGATGGGGTTTCACCATGTTGGCCAGGCTGGTCTTGAACTCCTGACCTCAGGCGATCCACCCACCTCAGCCTCCCAAAGTGCTGGGATTACAGGCATGAGCCACTGCACCCAGCCTGTATAACTTCTTTTGAGAATTGTCTATTCATGCCCTTAGCCCACTTTTTGATGAGATTTTTTTTCTTGCTGATTCGAGTTCCTTGTAGATTCTGGATATTAGACTTAGTTTGCAAATATTTTCTCCCACTCTGTGGATTGTCTGTTTATTATGATGATTATTTCTTTTGCTATGCAGACGTTTTTTAGTTTAATTAGGTCCCATCTGTTTTTGTTTTTGTTGCATTTGCTTTTGGGTTCTTGGTCATGAACTCTTTGCCTAAGCCAATGTCTAGAAGAGTTTTCCGATGTTATCTTTTAGAATTTTTATGGTCTCAGGTCTTAGATTTAAGTCTTTGATCTGTCTTGAGTTGATTTTTATATAAGGTGAGAGATGAGGATCCAGTTTCATTCTTCTACATGTGGCTTGCCAATTATCCCAGCACCATTTGTTGAATGCAGTGTCCTTTCCCCATTTTATGTTTTTGTTTGCTTTGTCAAAGATCAGTTAGTTGTAAATATTTGGCTTTATTTCTGGGTTCTCTATTCTGTTCCATTGATCTACATGCCTTTTTTTAAATAACAGTACCATGCTGTTTTGGTAACTGTAGCCTCGTATAGTTTGAGTCAGGTAATATGATGCCTCTAGATTTGTTCTTTTCACTTAGTCTTGCTTTGGCTCTGTGGGCTCTTTTTTGGTTCCATATGAATTTTAGAATTGTTTTTTCTAGTTCTGTGAAGAATGATGATAGTATTTTGATGGGAATTGCATTAAATCTATAGATTGCTTTTGGCAGTATGGTCATTTTCACAATATTAATTCTACCCATCCATGAGCATGGGATATGTTTCCATTTGTTTTTGTCATCGATGATTTCTTTCAGCAGTGTTTGGTAGTCTTCCTTGCAGAGATCTTTCACCTCCTTGGTTAGGTATATTCCTAAGTATTTTATTTTTGCAGCTGTTGTAAAAGTGATTGAGTTCTTGATTTGAATCTCAGCTGAGTTGTTCTTGGTTTATAGCAGTGCTACTGATTTGCATACATTGATTTTCTATCTTGAAACTTTACTGAGTTCATTTTTCAGATCTAGGAGCTTTTAGGATGAGTCTTACTGCATACCTAGGGTTTTCTAGGTATGTGATCACATCACTGACAGGGACAGTTTGACTTCCTCTTTACTGACTCAGACGCCCTTTCTCTTGTCTGATGCTCTGGCTAGGACACTTTTAGTTTTCTTTAAATGTACAGTAAATTATTGTTGCCTGTAGTTGCCCTGTTGTGCTACCAAATTCTAAATCTTATTCATTCAATCTAACAATATTTGTGTACCCATTAACCATCCCCACTTTCCTAGCACCACCACTACCCTTGCCAGCCTTTGGTAACCATTAATCTCCATGAGTTCAGCTGTTTTAATTTCTCTATTCTGATCCATGAGTCTATGTGCCTGTTTTTATGCAAGTAATGTTACAGTGGGTAGCTTAGTCAGGTATGAGTGGGGCAGAAGAGAGCTCCGCCCCACTCCCCGCCCCCCCTCCCAATCCCCAGCGATACACCAGGAGTGTCAGGCAACCATCAGATGATGGTCAGGTGGTCAACCGTCTCTCTAAACTAATAATTGGTTACAGCCAGTGCCAAGAAAAGGCAGTCTCTTCTAATAAATAGAAAACACCTGAAACTGGTGATAAGCAGCTTCCTGATAAGAGCTCAGGAGTTTGGCAAGTGGGGAGAAGTAACATAAAACCCCAGAAGTATGCCAATGTATAAAACCCCAAGTCAAAAGGTCAAGCCGTGCACTTGCCTCTTGAGTCACCTACTTGGCCTTCTTCCAAGTGTACTTTCCTTCCCTTTATTCCTGTTATAAAACTTTATTTTTTGGGAGATGGAGTCTCACTCTTGTCACCCAGGCTGGAGTGCAATGGCATGATCTTGGCTCTCTGCAACCTCCACTTCCTGGGTTCAAGCGATTCTCCTGCCTCAGCCTCCTGAGTAGCTGGGACTACAAGTGCCCTCCACCGCATCTGGCCAAATTTTTCTTTTTCTTTTTTTTTTTGAGACAGAGTTTCACTCTTGTTGCCCAGTCTGGAGTGCAATGGTGCAATCCTGGCTCACCGCAACCTCTGCCTCCTGGGTTCAAGTGATTCTCCTGCCTCAACTTTTCTGAGTAGCTGTAATTACAGGTATGTACCACCACGCCCTGCTAATTTTGTATTTTTAGTAGAGATGGGGTTTCTCCATGTTGGTCAGGCTGGTCTCGAACTCCCGACCTCAGGTGATCCACCCACCTCGGCCTCCCAAAGTGTTGGGATTACAGGTGTGAGTCACTGCACCCAGCCTTAATTTTTGTATTTTTAGTAGAGATGGAGTTTCATCACATTGGCCAGGCTGGTCTGAAATTCCTGACCTCAGGTGATCCACAAAGTGTTGGGATTACAAGCATGAGCCACCACGCCTGGCCTTGTTATAAGACTTCTTAATAAAACTTTCACTCTTGCTCTAAAACTTGCCTAAGTTTCTTCTTCTGCCTTATGCCCCTCAGTCAAATTTTTCCTCTGAGGAGGCAAGAAATGAGGTTGTTGCAGACTCATATGAATTCACTGCCAGTAACATACTTTGGTGTTGTGTGACTCAGATATGTTCTGCTGCTAACAGTACCATGTTGTTTTGGTTCCTATAGTTCTGCAGTATAATTTGAAGTCAGGTAATGTGATTTCTCCAGCTTTGTTCTTTATGCTCAGGATGGTTGTGGCTATTCTGGATCTTTTGTGGTTCCATTTAAAGTTTAGAATTATTTTTGCTGTTTCTGTGAAGAATGTCATTGATATTTTGATAGAGAATGCATTGAATCTGTAGATTGCTTTGGGTACTGTGGATGTTTTAACAATACCGATTCTTCCAATCAAAGAACAGGAATACTCTTCCATTTTTTGGTGTCCTCTTCAATTTCTTGCATCGGCGTTTTATAGTTTTTATTGTAGAGATCTCATGTCTTTGGTGAAATTTATTCGTATTTTATTTGTAGCTATTGTAAATTGACTTTCTTGATTTATTTTTCAGATTGTTTGTTGCTGGCATAGAAATGCTATTATTTTTGTATGTTGGTTTGTATCCTGCAACTTTACCGTATTTATCTGTTCCAGTAGTTTTTTTGCTGGATTCTTGAGGTTTTTCCAAACATAAGACCATATCATCTGCAAACAAGGATAATTTGACTTTTTCCTTTCCAATTTGGATGCCCTTTCTTTCTTTCTCGTCTGATTGCTCTAGTTAGGACTTCCAGTTATGTTAAATAACAATGGTGAAAATGGCATCCTTGTCTTGCTCTAGATCTTAAAGGAAAGTCATTTCCCATTCAGTATGATACTACCTGTGGGTCTGTCATATATGGATTTTATTGTATTGAGGTATGTCCTTCTATACCCAGGTTTTTAGTGTTTTATTTAAATCATGAAGGGATGGTTGGATTTTAACAAATGCTTTTTCAGCATCAATTGAAATTATTATTATTTTTATCCTTCATTCTGTTGATATGATGTGTCTCATTGGTTGATTTGCATATGTTGAACCATTTTTCAGATGAAGGAAGGAGTCTTTCTAGAAGCCGCAAGCTGTGCTTGGTTTTGGGGGAGGGGTGACGTAAACACTCTGTTGACTGCCCCAGCTGGTGTCTCACTAGCTTGTGTGTACCTCAAGTGAACTGGCTGAGCCCAGCACACCACCACGACTTGTCCAGTAATTGCAGTCCTTGTGGCCTAGACTGCCTTTCATTTAGGAACCCAGAGCACTTAAGCCTACAGTGGCAGGGCTTGTCAGAAGTCAGATTCCAACCTCTGGGAAGGACAATTCATCTCTGGCTATAAATACCTAGGTACCAATATACCTAGCCATCTCTGGCTAGGTATGTTTCCTCCAAGGGCATGGGCTAAATTCTTCTTTGCACTGTGATAAAGTAGCACTCAGTTCCAATGCAACATCTCATTCTGTTCCCCCACTGCCAGGCACACAGATTCTGTCTGCGCCATGCGGCCGCTGCCAGGGCACAGAGAAAGGGTGACGTAGGCAAGTCAAGACTGTCTTTCCTACCTTCTTCCATGCCTCTTTCCTCAATATACCTCTTTCCAGGTACTGTGATCGCTCACCTGATTTTTGGTTCTTACAAAGGTGTTTTGTGTGGATAGTTTTCAGTTTGGTGTTCTTGCAGGGAGATGGTCACTGGAGGCTTCTATGAAGCCATCTTGCTCCACCTCTCCTCACATCTTTTCTTAAAAGCTAAATTATCACTAAAATAGTCTCAGAAATTCAGGTAACCTCGGTTAACTTTGAGATTCAATATTAAATTTTCCCCACACGGTCCAGAAATATTTTATACTACATGTGATAGGACAGTCTGCAAATATTAAAGTTACACAAATACAACTTTAAAAAACTTCCCTTTTTGTCTTCTAGACAGTAATTCAAGTCTAAGTCTTTCTGGCAAATACAGAAGAATTCAGGAGCTGTTTTCCCAGTCAAAACCAAAATTCATATCAGTTCCAATCAAATTAGAAATTCCATTTTTGGTTTTCTTTACTGTCCTCCTGTCCCAATTCTGTTTCCAGATTCAGAGAGAGGAAAATTGGAATTCAAATACATGCTTGGCTAAAGTTGATGTCTTCTTTCTTGTTGTTTGGGCTGACCCCTAAGTTGGCACAACTATTCATATTGTGATCTGTTCCTATGGAATAGGTGACGTTCAGAGGGTCTGGAGTGTAGCTCCACAGCATAGAAGATCCCATCAAATTGTAGCTGCTTACTTGAGGACACTGTACCTACACCTTCTGTTAACACAGAGAGGTCTGCAGCTTGGCTTCCTCAAACTGGCACATCAGCTTTTTCTTCCAGATAACTTTCAAGCTGCCAACCACAGGCCAAACAGGTGCAATTCAGGCCACTCTTTCCTGTCTGAACTTCTAGAAGGGCAGACTCAGTTGTCACTGCCAGCTCTACTACCGCAAACTCCAGTAGATATGTGCTGTGAGAGAAGGGGTGGTAAGCAGAAACCTTTCTACATATTTTTTTCTCGAATTCTCTCCCATCTCCTGAATGGGAACCGTATGTATTCAAGCTCTCATTTTGGAAGAACTTTCAGTCATTGCACACCTGCTGTGACATTCTTTAACTATTGTCTTTGTTCTAAGCAGAATGTAGAGATGACTAAGAAAGGAAATGAAGGCCGGGTGTGGTGGCTCATGCCTGTAATCCCAGCACTTTGGGAGGCCGAGGCGGGTGAATTGCCTGAGGTCAAGAGATCAAGACCAGCCTGGGCAGGTGAAAACCCGTTTCTACAAAACATAAAAAAATTAGCTGGGTGTGGTGGTGGCAGGTGCCTGCGGTCCCAGTTACCCACTGCTTAGGAGGCTGAGGTGGGAAGATCGCTTGAGCCTGGCAGGTAGAGGTTGCAAGTGAGCTGAGATTGCGCCACTGCACTCCAGCCTGGGTGACCCTGCCTCAAAACAGAAATTCAACAGTAGTTGATGTCTGAAGGTATTAATATAACACAAAATACTCTATGTAGCCTTCTGCTCTTTTAAGTCTCATCTAAGAAAAGGAATGATTTCTGGACCTTTTAATGGATTCTTTGACAAGTGAAGTGGATTCCCACTTAGAGTTATGACAAGCACTTAACCTCCCATGTAAGCAACTAGTGAAACAGCTGCTTTCAGACATTAGACAACAGGCAATGCAGAATTGTGATCCCCCAATAAGGAAAACAATGAGACAAGTCCATGACTATGTGGAAGCACTTTTTGGGTCATGGCGGAGGGAGAAAGTACCAAGCAGAGCACTGCAGTTAAGAGACAAACGAGTTTGGGGAGGACAGCTGGTATGTGTGGGGCACACACAGCGGGGAGCTACATACGGAGCTCCTTAGGTCTTCAGCTGAATATGAAAAAATTAGAACTATGCCTTAGGGCTTTTTTCCAACCTTTAGAGAATGCACTTTGACAACTTTTGGCCATTTTTCAATTTCACATTTCTAATTGAATTTGTTGGAGGGATGAGTACCATTCAAATGAACCATTATTGGTTTTATACTAAGGGAGGAGACCACTCCTCATATCATCTTATGCCTAATTTCCGCCTCCAAAGAATTAAAAACTAAAAGACAGAAATGAAATCCACAGGCAGACAGCCTGGCGCCACACCCTGGGCCTAGTAGTTAAAAGACTGACCCCTGACCTAATCGGTTATCTATAGATTACATTGTATAGAAATGCACTGTGAAAGTCCCTATCCTGTTTTCTTCTGATCTAATTACCAGTGCATGCAGCCCCCACCTGCTTGCTCAATCAATCATGGCCCCCTCACACACACCCTTAGAGTTGTGAGCCCTTAAAAGGCACAGCAATTGCTCACTCAGGGAGCTCGGCTCTTGAGACAGGAGTCTTACTGATGCCCCCCCCGGCTGAAAAAACCCCTTCTTTAACTTGGTGTCAGAGGAGTTTTGTCTGCGGCTCGTCCTGCTACTATACCTTTTATGGGAGTTTTCACACCTGCAAAGGGAGAGAAAGCATGATCCATCGATGGTGCTAGTTCAGTATGGCTAGCTACAGCTGTACAGCAGAAATGAAGGTAGAGCTGGAGTCAGGGGCTAAGAAGGGAGTCTAGCCTCTACCCTGCCGGCAGTAAGAACCATTGGTTTAAGTCAGGAAAGAGGGTATGAAATTAGATTCGTTTGGGAATGTTTACTCTAGCTGCAGTGGAGATCAGATTGAGGCAGGCCTGTAGGCAGGATCAGTTAAGTGGTTGCTGTGGCACTGTATGTTCAAACTAAGACTGAATAGAACAGAGGCAACTGATCTATAAAAGTATATTGAACGACGTTTTGAGCTGACTAGAGGTGGCGGCTTAAAATTAAGCAGCCAAAACTCCAAAGAAAACAGAGCAGAGAACACAGTACTTGTCAGGACATAGGGTAGGTTGGGAGGGGAAGGAGGTCAGTTTGGAAAGCACTGAGGATTTTTTTCTATGGGATATTTAAGCAGAGATACATGTTCAGTATGCAGCTGCTTACATGGCTCAGAAAGGAAATCTCGGTTGGAGACAGACTTGTGCGTCTGTAAATAGGTGCCATCAGCTTAACAACTGCTGAAGGTGATCTACAACATATATGCAGGATAAAGGACTTTGAAAAGGAAACCAAGACAAAAATATAACTTGCCCAAGATCATCCACATGGTGGAGAAAAGAATTCAGACAGACCCAGTTCTGTCTAATCCAATACCTTTGCCCTCTCTCACTGTATCCTGCTCAAATGAGAAATCTGAAAATTCACTGGAAACTGTAAAGTGTTATAAATGTATGAACATCTCTATTAAAGAGGCTTAAGAGTTCTATGGAGTGATTATATTGCTTTTAATTGTCATAGTAGAAACTCACTTAGAAAAGAAAATGCTGGCCTTGGTCTTATTCAAAGACAGAATATGGGAGGAAGCCAAATGTTCAACCCTAGATCGAAAGTTTTATTCAGGTTTATGTGGCTTGTACACTTGCCAGTATTTACTTCAAAAGGTAACAATTCAATTCCAAGGTGATTTTTCTATTACAAGTAGTATCACTTAGTATACTTTTGAAACATGGTACAACTTCTCTGACATTTAAAATGAACAGATGTAACTGGCATTATAAAATTTTCTAATATATAAGGGTCAACAAACAAACTACACGGCAAGTATTCGGTGTAATACTTTATTTTCTACTGTATTAAACGAAAGCCAGGAAAATACCAAGTTATTTAAAGGCAAATCTTTACTCCTTAAAGAAAAAATACAAACTGTGGTATTTTTAAGATAGATCGTTATATTTTACATAATATAAACAAAATCACTAATGCATCTATAGGCTTGGTTTCCTTAAACTACAATGAACCACAGAATGGGTGAAAATGCATTTACTTTTTGGTGGCAAATAAACATATTGGAAAAAACACGTAACACATAGCATGCCTTTTTTTCCTTACTGTCTACACACAGGAACTGACATAACCAAGATTTAATAGCCACCACCTCCTCTCCCCTGTCCAAAGTAACCAGCTCCGTAGGCCCCTCTACCACCTCCTCGCTGGAATCCCCCAGATCCTCTGTAGCCTCCACTAGGCCCTCTGTAGTCTCCTCCAGAGTTGCCTCTAAAGCCACCTCGGGAAACTCCTCTATAGCCTCCACCAACACCTGCGCCATATCCTGCCCGAAAGGAGTTGGGGCTGCCACCATAGCCTCCGCTACCATAGCCTCCACCGCCATAGCCTCCACTGGTATAGCCACCGCCATAGCCTCCACCACTGTAACTAGAACCTCCCCTTCTATATCCACTTCCATTGTCGTATCGGGCCATCTTGGGAGGACGTGGACCATCTCCATACCTAGGAAAAGCACAAAACCATCACTTCAGCAAAGCATTCTTATTATTTCCCAATCACTCACCAAATGCATACATTTAGTTATATTTGAAAATTTAATACATAAAGGGAATGAAGCCAAATGCACAAATCGAAATTGAAACAAAATGGATCTGCTATTCTGAAACAGTCATCAATTATATCCATCTGTTTTTCTGAAGTTCTTTCTGGTTCAATCTCAAAGGTTTTGAATTTTGGCAGTATGTCATTACAACTTTAAGACTGCTCTTACTCAGGTTAACAACATAGTGTTCCAAGAAGGCAAGCATTAGGAGAGGGTTCCTGGAGCTGCCAATAAACTATTTGGTCTTTATCACTAAAAGTTTTCCTGCAATAATTCTAAAATACGATTTTGAAAAATGTCTATCTAATTTTCAAAAATTCTATCTACTACTGTAATTTAGGCCACCACATAGTCATACATCCTAAACTCTCTTACATATATCCCTTTCTTTCTAGTTTCTGGACTACTATCCCTCATAGAAACAGATTATATATACAAAGGCTCCTTGCTTACCAGCCCTCCTACCAAAAATAATCTCTCTTCTCCTAAACACCCATGAATACTTCATTTGTTATCTGCCTATGATGCTTACTGAATTATTCTATACATTTAACCACCTAGGAGGGCCACAGTAAAGCAGAGTAAGAACAGTTTCAGGAGGCATGTTGCCTGGGTTTGAATCTGGTTCTATCAGTTATTAGTTGTATGACCTTGAGTCTTATCTGTGCCCGGTTTCCTTATCTATATTAAAGAGGATGAGGATAACCATCTATCCATCTTACAGACAGACCAAATGCAATAAATCATTTTTGATGAGGAATTAGAGGTCATTTTTGGATAACTGGAAGGATTTTAGTACATTAGCATATTATAGTATTACTAAAACACTTAAGGTTTTGGGGTGTTATTGTGACCATATTCTTAAAAGATATGAAGTGTATTGATGTAAAATGTGGTAGTGCCTACTACTTCATCACAAATGATTAAGGAAATGTACAAAACGCTGAAAATTAGTCAATCTAAACAAAGACTATATGGCTATACATTGTATCACTCTTCTGCCTTTTTGGCAAGTATCAAGTATTTGTAAATAAAAACTCATGGGCAAAGGAAAAAATTTTAAAACCTGAAGCAAATAAAATTTTAAGAATTAAGATAAATTTCTCATTTCTTTGCTTTAGGATATCCATGCTCTTAGTTGTTTAAGATAAACAAAAACACATACACACTGGATAAAGAAGCAATTTAACATCTCATCAGTATTTTTTCTTTAGAGATGCCAAAACAGTACCATGGAAAAAGGGCTATCCGGGCTGTGTCACTTCCCTGTCATGTGACCTACTCTGAACTACGTATGTGTATTTGTAAGATCCTTTTCTAACACTACCAATATGCACTGATGCGGCAGACCAATTACTAACAAAGGGACTAACAAAAGTAAATGACATTCTTTGTTCTGAGTTTGTCAGACGGAACTAAACTATCTATATCTAGAATTTTACTTAATAAGGCTTCTATCACTAACTCTAGAAATTCTAGACCTACAAAAGATCTCTCCCCTCTACTTGGTTCAATGAGAAGTTAATATGGTACTCACCGTGTACTGCCAATCATAAGGTTGATACCAGCAGCTGAGGGTCTAGAGATTTGACGGATCATGTTCAGCATACGTTCATTTACAGGGTCCAACTGGCTGATGATAGCAGGTTGTTTGGTTACTTCAACAACCAGAGCCTCCATGGCTGCCCGGAGACCGGTGATACAGGCAGCAGCTTCATGAGATATTTGCAGTTTAATCCTAAAGTGGCGAAAAACATTAAAAATAAGAGAAGGAGTATATGAAGAAAAAGACCATTATCTCTCAACTTCACACATGGCAAGTTAAAGAATAAATTTAACTTCTTAAGCACTAATATTTAAAAAAACTGCTTATAATGGCCCCAAACTTAGGCAAACACAGATATGAAGAGCAGTAATAATCAGCACTAGCCTCTTAAAATTCACTGCTACTAGCAGGAATCTTAAGCCATAAAGTCTATCAAGCCTAATAAAATACAAAAATATATGTAATATACAATAAACAAAAAAAAGTCCAGCAATATGGATCATTCAGACTTTATTATTATTATTTTTCTGAGACAGAGTCTTGCTCTGTTGCTCAGGCTGGAGTGGAGTGGCGTGATCTTGGCTCACTGCAACCTCTGCCTCCCAGGTTCAAGTGATTCTCCTGCCTCAGCCTCCAGAATAGCTGGGACTATTGGTGTGCGCTACCACACTAGGCTAGACTTTTTGTATTTTCAGTAGAGACAGGTTTCACCATGTTGTCCAGGCTGATCTCGAACTTCCTGAGCCCAAGTGATCTGCGGCACCCAGCCAGATCATTCAGACTTTAAAAGAATGAATTAAGAGACCCAGAATGCTGGCATTTTCTAGGTTTTCAAGAATATGATGGCTGAGCCTACTGGCTATCCATTAAGCTCTATTCCATTTTTGCCCAGTGCTTGCCACTAGTTTTGAATCAATATAGAGAGTATGTGAAAGTGTATTCAAGCTTCACTTAGATTGATTCCATAGTGGTGTGCATAGTGGTTAGACATGGCTCAAATTTCTAATGCATCTGCTTCTACTGGTATCCGTTTAAGTATATAGTATGCAATTAAGTTAGATATAGTTAGTATCTATTTAAGTTATAATTAGTATATAATTAAGTTAGATTAGCAGCTGAATTCCATATTATAATTCTAAGGATTCAGTTTGGAGTTCACATCTGAAAATCCATACCAGTCATCTACAAGCACAATCTGCCCATCAGATTGGACTTTCTTGGAGGCAAACAGAAGCAACTGCAGGGGTGTGACTAAAGTCATGCCTTTAGCAGAGATGGCTCGAGTTCGAATCTGCAAATGGAGAAAGAGACAGTACAAAATGGTTGACATTCCAACTTCCAAATACTGCCACATACTATGCTTTGAAAATCAAAATTCATATTCCTAACGATTGTGAAGACAATTTCAACTTTCAACGTTAACTTTTGTAGTCTTTTCTTACCTTTTCACCAAATACAAAGAAGGGAGATGGGTACTTCATGTCTTGGCTACTAAAAGGACAGTTAACAGATGATTTGTGGATAAGTGCATTACGTCCTTCAGTGGTGAGAATCTTTCTCTTTTCCTTATGATAGCATACATTGGGGTACACACCAAAGGCCAGGAGGGAGATAACAACATCCAAATTATTATCTGGTCCAGTGTTAGTAAACACTTGTGTCAACAAACAGTCTGTTAAGAGGAGCAGAGTGAAAAGAAAAATCAGATAACTGGCTGATCTTCACATTACATGCAAACTATTCAAGAAAATTCAGAGAACTGACTCTTCCTCTCTTCACATAACCTGTCTGTAAAACTTTCTCATCTGCTACTCTTCAATAGCTGTTAGTTGTAGAGAAGATGGAATGATAATCTAAGAGGACACCTACTGGAATGAAAGTTGACGTTTTTACCCAGTCTACACTTTATGAGTACTTAGCTACTGACTGGAAAACATGACAGTCAACCGCTGAAAACACAGACATATTTTGTTCTAGACAAACGAATTCTAGTCTTATAACCTCCTAATTGGATAAATTAAAGACAATTTATACCTTGGTGCCTGTTTCATTACCTATAAAATGCATCTCAAGACTCTAGCACATAAAAAGTTTTCCCTCTTATAATTTTGAGGAAAAACTAACATTTCGGCTGGCTTATGACAGAAAAGAACCACTCACTACTCTGTTAAGTTATTCCAATCACAGCCGTTAAAAATTTACCAACTTGCCCAACTACCTTCTGTCTCTCAACAGTCTTATTTCTGGTTATGCATTCCAGTTCTCAATGTTTTAGGAAATAATTCTACATTTTAACCTAGTTGGAAAAGAAGAGTACTATAGCTCATCTTTATATCAAGAAACATGAGTTGGTTTTTTTCTACGTTAGATGTCATAAGGTCCTCTAGTCATCTGTACACCAGAAGTATAAATTAAAGCCATTTAAAATTTAATGTGGTAGAATTTACTTCAAGTCTAAATGCTAATCAATTACTTTGCAAACCACTATAAGGTTATCAGCAAAGTACTCATTCTGGGAGCTAGACTAGTATCCATGAGAACTAAGAAATAGTTGGGAATATATAAAAATCATAGGGTCTAAAATTTGAAGCTAAAATACACTTTGCTGTCAATTTGCATGTACTATATAAATGTCACTTTAAAGATATCTTAAGAATGGGAGTCTTACCTTCTGGAAACCCAGAATTAATCAAAATCTCTTTGAGTTGAACTTTGGCTTCCCAAGTCATTCTTAGTGTGGCCATATTAAGTCTTTTGTGCTCACAAAAACGTATCTCTGCTTCTTCTCCACCCATTCTAAAATAAATTGGTATGAGAAATCATTCTCTAAGACCCGAGAACTAAATATAAATGAGAAACTACAGTCAGCTCACCCAAATCTTACTCATACCTAGCATCATCCCAGGCTTGGAATACTGATAAAAGGGCTACGTGATCAGAAAATCTGTTTCCAGCAAAATTTCGATGGATATAGCCCAGCCGCTTTCCTTCATTGATGAAAGGCTCTGGAAAGCAGGTAGCAGCAGCAATGGTACAGATAGCATCTCCCACGCTGAAATACACAGACAGTTAAATTCAGACTAGATCACAATATTGTTGCCAGCAGCTCAGGTAGTACTGTCGACTGTGGGTTGCAGTCTTTATGGCTACGATTCTACTTTTATTTTCAATGAAATTGGGTTAACAAAGGACTTTACAGCTGCTCTCTTCAGAATCAGAAAGAAAAAAAAAAGGTGCTCTGATGCTCCAATGGTCATGTACTTACCATAAATTATGACCAAGTATATTTCTCCTTTTATATTCTCTCTTCCTCATCATACCAAATCTCTTAATCTTCAACATTTTCTGATAAAATTAACCTCTTTTCCTGATGCTGCTCTTTCAAGACCAACTATTAGTAACGAGGGACCCTCCCACCCTGGCCTCCCAAAGTGCTAGGATTAAAGGTGTGAGCCACATTGCCTGGCCTGCTTACTTTTTACTTATGAGAAATCAGTGCCCGTTTCCCCATGTTGGGCCCAGATATCCACCTACTGGAACTGTACATTTTTTTCGTGTTACACTTCTCTCAATATTTAGGTATGTCACTTCCCTTAAGAACATTCAGGATTTTTTTCTTTTATCTGAGCCAATACTGCTTTTACAGGGAGAAGAAGATTCAGAAATTATTCTACCACTTAACGAAGAGAAATAAAACAAAGCACTTACTAGAAAATACACCCCATTATCATCATTTTCCCAAAACGAGGCTCAATAGGGAGTTTAGCCAGGATTCGTCCCAAAGGAGTCAACTCATCATTGGCATCTAATGCATCAAGCTCTGTGGGGAGATAGTTTTTTGTAAGTAGAAACACATGAACACTAATTTTAGGCAGACAAAACATTACTTTCTAAATTAAGGTTAAGATAGTTTAGACTTCCTCTTCTGTCAAACCAATTGCTAGTACCATGTCTATAGCCAACAATTCTCTTTACTCAAAAATAGAACAAAATCAAAATCTGGAGCACTCAACTAAGGAAGGTACTACAACTATATCCCGTAGGTTATAAAAACAAATACAATTCATATTGTCTATAAATACAGTATTAACTATAATAGCAGCATAAGTTTCTATATGCCATAAGAAGTCTGACACTCAACTGTTAATGTTTTAGAAAAAAAAAAAATCTGGAGAAAATTCTGAAGTTACATAGCAGATAAATGCTAGATTCAAAATTCAAATTCAGATCTAGCTCCAATGCCCTTAATTTTCACTGCACTATTTTCACTGCTTCTAAAACAATTTAGCAAGAAAACATAAATGTTCCAGGCTGGACATGGCTCACGTCTGTAATCCCAGCACTTTGGGAGGCTGAGGTGGGTGGATCACTTGAGGTAGGGAGTTTCAGACCAGCCTGGCCAACATGGTGAAACCCCGCCTCTACTAAAAATACAAAAATTAGCCAGGTGTGGTGGTGTATGCCTGTAGTCTCAGCTACTCGGAAGGCTGAGGCAGAAGAATGGCTTGAACCTGGGAGGTGGAGGTTGCAGTGAGCTGAGATCATGCCACTGCACTCCAGCCTGGGCAATGGAGTGAGATTCCGTCTCAAAAAAGTTATAAGATATTCATATGAAATTCTGTGGGTATCATGAGTAAGTTATGTTCTGATCTTTAGTACATAGTTAAGAGATGCCTTTTTAAGTTTTCTTTTGTAAAGTTAAGACTCACTGTCCCTTTCTTCCCTCTCATTGCTCATTAGAACAGTGACTATATTAAGTACCTAAGGTAAGACTGGAAGCCTTACTATTATTATCACAGCCCTGTTGACTACATCTTGATTCATTTGTTAAGTGTTATCTGCTAGGATAAGACAGATGGTATGATTAATATCTGTGTCAAGTAGGTTTGTATTTGTTAAGTACCTCTAAGAGTGTGTTCTGCTTCAATCACAGCATCCAAAGGGGGAGGTTCAATTGCTTTGGCCAGAAATTGGCCAATTCCTCCCAGACGCAGAAGTTTTATGCTAAGAGCAATTTCATGCAATGGTGTTCGGAACATCTCTGGTGTCATGTGGGTTTCAAGTCTGAGAGAAAACAAGCATAAAATAACCATCCTCCTTGTGTATACACAGATGCTAGTTTAATAAACTTTTTGCAGCAAGGTAATCAGGCACAGAGCTGCCCTTTCCTCATCCTTTTATTTTACAATTATCATCGACCCTTTTATCATTCACTATACACACTACTGACAAAATTTAATCTGGTTGCATAGTGGTTTCTGACTTATCCTCACAGCTTGATGGCCTTTCCAGCTGAGAAGAAAAATGAAAATATTATCCAAAATCTCGAATGCTATTAGCTTCACCCATGGTCTCTTTAGGCCTTGCCTGTTGACAAACATGGGTTAAAAACGACAACACTTTTTGTAGGATAACTCATACTAACATTTCTCTACAACCTCCCACCTAGGAAGTTCATGTAATTTTAGTGCCACTAGAAAGGCTCTTACAGATGTAATTCTTTAAAATCCAAAACTTTTTGACTTCTGACATGACACTTAAAGGAAATGCTCACTAGAGCGTTTTGGATTTCATATTTTCAGATTAGGGATGCCAAACTGGTAAATACAATGCAAATATTACAAATAAATAAAAATTCACTTCTGGTCCCAAGTATTTCAGTTTTAAAAGAGGTATTTGACCTATATAAATTAACAATAGCAAACACTTATTGGGAGATCATGATGTGCCAGACACTGATTATTAACTCATTTAATTCTTATACTAATCCTATGGGTTAGGCATTATTTACCATATTCTTTTTACAACAGAGGAAACAAGAGAGATTAAGTAACTTAGTATTTTATAGAATGAGGAAAACGCAGGCTTAAGGAGTAACCACTTAGTGTTATACAACATATTAGACACAAATAATACTAAAATCTAGGTCTCTATATTTCTAATTCTGGCTTATTCTCTATAAATGATTCATGATGAAGATTCTTAAGAAACATCTACACCTGATTCCAACATGGCTGGCAAAACTTAGATCAGCTTAAACTGGCAGGTTTACATAACTGCATATGTCTGTCCCTACAGAGAACAGAACCCCTTACTAAAGGTCAAGAATTGGTCTTACCTCTCAAAACGAGCTCGGCTGCACAGGTGAAAGCAGAATCCAGGCCGTACTCGGCCAGCTCGCCCTTTCCGCTGCTCAAGGTTTGTTTTTGATGCCCATACTGTAGCATAATTGGTCATATTGTTGTGAGCAGTGAAGAGTTTCACTTTCTGCCTACATAGGAAAGACTGGTTAATTCTAAGACTCGTGTATTATCAATAACTATTACATATCCACTAAGTAGTGAATCCTTTCCACTATGTAGTTAAAGTCATGCTTACTTGTGATGTCTATTCATGAATGGCACAAGTAAAAATTAGCAATTTGACTGCACACTCCTAGTTGTCAACCCACTAAAAGGCAATGTAACATCCATCTGCCACTTACCAGCTGAACTGCCTTGGCCAAACTTTCTATGCCATTACCTACCTTATGAGGTTTTTTTTTTTTTTGGTAAACATTAATTAACAAATGCAAAGCATTTAAATGGAATATGGCACATACACAAAATAAAATAATTATTTAAGTCATCTCTATTCCAAAGTTTAGTGTAACTTTTAGGATTATCTATATGTAGTGGTGACTGTGTGGTCCTTCTGAACCCCCAAGCAACCTCAGATTCCTTCAACGTTACATACAGAGACAGTTGTCACTAAACTACTGGGACTGGGCACAGAATGCTATTCAACATTTCCTAAAATGGATGTTGGCAGCAAATTGTTTTCACTGTCAGGACACACTAAGGAATTATATAGAGAAGTCATGGGGCACAAGTTGACCAGATATAACCAAGTTTCAACGTTTTTGTCCTTTCAACTGATTACCATGTGATTCCTGTATCTACACAGAATGCCTCCTGGCATATTTTCCAGGCTCATCTCATACCAAAATGAAGACCTTTAATCCATAAAGGAGGGTCCTTCAAGGTAGGATATTTGTCATGTGCTAAACACTGGTTATCTTTATTCATCAAATAGCATGCTATAGCATGGCAGAGATCAATGGAAATACCCAATGGGAAATAAGCGAAACACCAGCAGCCAAGAGCAATGAGAAGTAATCATCAGTTACAGTTTGAAGCTTTGTCACTTTCTACCATAACTGATTTGCAGTAATCAACACAAGTAACTACTCTTAATTATCAATTACTTATAATGCTATATAGATGCACAATAATTTGGGGGATATAAGAACACAGGAGTTTAAAAATAAGGTGTTTTTGATTCTGTTAACTGGTAAGAAGTTTCCAGTTGGTAATACTGGAACAGGCAAATAGGTTTCCCAGTAACTTACTTGCAGGAGTCAATGACATAAACAACATCATTTATGGTAATGCTTGTTTCAGCAATATTTGTGGACAAAATAACCTGTGAAGAAAAATTACATTCTTATTATATACTCGAAAGGACTTATTTCCTTATGTAACAAATGACAAGAAAATTACAGAAGTCCTAAAAACATCACCCAATAACTGATTAATGAACCATCTATTAAGTTCAGAAAAAGACTCCTTTTTTCTTCCTCAATTCAGATGGGTTACAATTTTTTGGTTAGCTCTTTGAAGGCCTGTAACATTTGTTTAGTATGTACCTCACTTTCAGTCCCATCACTGTAATGTTTAATATTTACCTTGGTTACTCCAACTGGTACTGGATCAAACACTTTGCGCTGTTCCTCTCGAGGAATCTGAGAATGCAGAGGTAGAATCTGATACCGATGGCTTCCTATATAACAATACAGAACAATCAGGGACTAAAAACAGGAGCTGGTTTCAAACAGCTCTCCATTATACATACTTCTATTCAAAAGTAGAGACAACATAAAACTTTGTTTTCACATACTGGCTAAGGCACTAGCAAAAACATTCATTTCCACTCTCAAATACGTGAGAATTCAAAGATTCATACCAAAATGTGGATTCATTTCCAAATGCTTCTGCATAGTATAAATCAAATTCCAGCCAGGCAAAAAAACCAACACAGCTCCGGGAACATTAAGGGTTTCGATGTACTTAAGTAGAGCTTCGATGAGTTCAAAAGGAGTTTCCTTTTCATTCAATTGAGACATGCTCAACCTTGTTTCTGGACCATATTCATCACCACAGATCAAGTTGCAATTTGCCTATAAAAAACGGGGAGACATATTTTGGATTGTCTCAGTTACTACAGCTCATGAGATAAGTCTTCTAGACTTCTTCCACTGACTCTAGTGACTTCTAATGTCATTATTTATTCTAGTTGACTAGTCACACTACAGAATACAGAAGAAATTTAATTTCCAAAAACCCAGAGCTTACATCAATATACTGAACTTTTCTACTAACTACTACTTCTCACAGGATAGGACTAAAACTCAAGCACAAACTTTTAAATTTGACTCAAACCTCTCATGGAGCCTTCTACCGAGTATATTTCTTTTTTACTGTTACTGAAATAATGCAGTATTTTCCAAAAAGTTCACATTAGAATCAATGATAAAACAAGTTGAGAAAGTTGTTACAATTGTTTTTTCCCTGCTAAATTTTCTGATCTGCTATTCATTTACATCTTCAGATCTTTTGATTAAAAAGATATAATCTTAGGTTTTCTAGCAAATTCTGTATTGCTGGCTGGCTCAGTCTATATTTCCAGATAATTCGTTCTTATACTATCATTTGTCCAACTCTCAAGCACGACAAAGTAAGTCTTTCCTGTTTCTCCTAGGAAATCCCTCATTGCTCCCTGATTTAATACTCCATCCACCTGATAATGTCATCTCCAGTCTCCTGTAACTAAAGCTATAGCTGCTGTCTCTTAAACTTTATTATATATATAGATCACTTGGGGATATTGTTAAACTGTAGATTCTGATTCAGTAGATCTAGGGTGGGGCACAGGATTCTGCCTTTCTACCAGTTTCCTAGGTGCTGCAGCCTACTGAAAACACTTTGAGTAGCAAAACCTTAGACAATAGTGTTGTCTCTAACCATGCCTGGGCTTTAAACACCGTAATCTTTCTTCTTTTTCTTTTGACCTTTACGCCAGAAATAATTTAACTCGTGATAGAAAACAGCTTGTCACTGAACCTGGAATTTTTTGCAGTAAAATGCATCATTTAATCCAAAGGCAGACATTAGAGTTTTTTAAAAAGTTTTCTGTAATGCTAATACACTGCATGTTATATTAACTCATTTTTTCTCTGCATTGACAATTTGCCCATAATGGAAATTCTTCATGAAATTCACTTACATCATCATCCTCACCACCATCATCATCCTTATCCTTCTTCTTCTTGTCTTTTGGTGGAGGAATAAAGTGGGTCATCTGAATGCAGTCTTCCAGAAAATATTCTGCCAGGGACAATCCAGTCAGGTTAAGTACTATCAACTATCACAATGAGGCAGACTCAAATTCATTTGCTAATTAACAGTTCAAAACTACTTTAATACCCCTCCAGTCTAATTCTTCACAAATGCCAAAAAATTCCAGTAGCAATAACCTTATTTTCCTAATCAAACTCAGTGTTTCCCTCTCTTAGACACTGAAGGAGGGTGAGGTATCTTTTATACATGTTCCCACATCGCCAGTTGGGGTATCCTCTGTGTATAACATTCAACCAAACATTTATCTATACATTTCCATTGTGTGGGAGTTATACATGAAAGAAGTAACTTCAATACAATATACCATAGTCCATCCTTCCTCTATCAGTAGGCACACACAAAATGGCTTCTAGTTAATCTGAAGAAGGATCTCAATGCAAGGACTGGAAGATCTGTTGATCAATTATGCTCGAGATTCTCAGATGGCCCCAGAATGTCTTTTTATAATCGAAACATCCTCTATATCCAAGACTCCCAAAGTGCCATTCTCATCACATCATATTTAAGGGCACATCCTATCAATATGACTTACTCCTCATGATGTTAAAACTCGATCACCTGTGGTAGTGCCTGCCAAGTTTCTCCACCGTAAAGTTACTCATTTTCCCTTCTTCCCACACTGTACTCTTTAGAAGTTATTAAACACAGCCCACTCAAGGCTTAAGTAGTTCAGGCCCACTTGTTTGAAAAGTGGGGAGACCATTTACATAAATTATTTAAAATTCTTTTGTAAGAGACACTTGTCGCTATTCTATTTATTTATTTATTTATTTATTTATTTTTTGAGGCGGAGTCTTGCTCTGTCGCCCAGGCTGGAGTGCAGTGGCGCGATCTCCCCTCACTGCAAGCTCCGCCTCCCGGGTTCACGCCATTCTCCTGCCTCAGCCTCCCAAGTAGCTGGGACTACAGGCACCCGCCACCTCGCCCGGCTAGTTTTTTGTATTTTAGTAGAGACGGGGTTTCACTGTGTTTGCCAGGATGGTCTCG
>NW_016813373.1:1672174-1677510 GCF_001698545.2 Rhinopithecus bieti | reverse complement strand
CTGTGTTTGCCAGGATGGTCTCGATCTCCTGACCTTGTGATCCGCCCGTCTCGGCCTCCCAAAGTGCTGGGATTACAGGCTTGAGCCACCGCGCCCGGCCGTATTCTTTTTATTAAACCACTTATTTACATATCAGTATAGACACATAAGTATTTTATATTTTGGTAATCTAATACCATGTTATTTTTTTTCCTCAAACTGTTCCAGGTTTGGCCATTGGGAGCTCTTTCAAGTTGGCTCCTGTGTCTCCTTATCCCCATCGTTATGGGCTTTTAGGCACTTCCTTACTTTAAGGAACAAGATGTTCCAGGCTCATTTTTGTATATACTGTTTCATCCTAGAAGCAGCCATTTCTCTGGTTCCTTTAACTGGAGAAGGGCATTAAAAACAAAATCTGGATGTGGGGCATATCCCTATCTATTTGGTGTCACTGTTTCTACTCCCACTTAGCACACAGAGCTAGGAAAAAATGTGTATGGATACTAACACATGTATCCACATCTATCTGTAATTATTTCTGTATCTATCCATTTGTATCTCCATTTAGCTAAACACAGTTCATACTGATCTCTTTGAGTATAATCCAGTACCATATGGTTTGTTCTGGCAATCCCACTTATTCTTAACTTCTCTTTCTAGTAGTAAGAAACTAAGCTCCCACCACTTGCCATTCATTTACTTGTATGTCTATTCCAGTACACATGTTCAGCAGTTTTAGAATTAACCTGGTTGAGTTACACTGGCTTAGCCATAACATCACTTCATATCTATCTACATTGTTTCTCTCTTATTTTCATGCCCTCAATTAGAATGTGCCATAATTCTTTTTATTCCCCCACAGCTACCAGATGACTATCCTAGAAAACTGTGATAACAACTCCTAAAGATAGCAAAGAAGGCTGGGCGCAGTGGCTCTAGACTGTAATCCCAGCACTTTGGGAGGCTGAGGCAGGCTGACTGCCTGAGTTCATAACTTTGAGACCAGCTTGGGCACCATGGTGAGACCTTGTCACTACAAAATATAAGAAGTTAGCCAGGCGCGGCGGTGTGCACCTGTAGTCCCGGGTACTCAGGAAGCTGAGATGGGAGGACTGGTTGAGCCAGGGAGCCAGAGGTTGCAGTGAGCCATTGCACCACTACACTCCAGTCTGGGCGAGAGTGAGACCCTGTCTCAGAAAAACAAAAAGATACTAAATAACTCTCACTTATCAGAAATATATAACCTTGATATACATCCCTTAATCTTAATTCAAAATCTAGTTGCTCAGGCTCTAAAAAGGATTCTTAATTTGATCCTGGCTGCATAAACTTTTAATAATAATTCCTATAATTACCTATACACCACAGTGATTTCCCTTTGACCATACATTTTAATTTTTAAAAGTTTGGCTTCATAAGTAAAGGCCTGGAAACTTAGTGGATATGCAAGCTACTCAAGTAGTAAATGAAACCTGGTCTCATTTCTCAGACTGTACTCACTACTGTATAAAATTACAGACAAGAAACTCCTCAAATATGCTACGATACATTTGATACTATAATTTGGTCTGTATTTTAAGTATTCTTTAAATTATACCTCCAATCTCCAGGATTAAGAAAATACAAACCCTACTGTACAAAAGCTGTTCCTATACCACCCCCACAATATTACCTTGAACTGGGTAAGTCCTCCCATAAACTTCAATGATGGGGCAATTGAAGAAATATTCACAGAACATGCTGGTATCAATAGTAGCGGACATAAGAACAATGCGAACTTCAGGATAAGCCTGAACCACATCACGCAGTACTACCAGAAGGAAGTCAGTCTATTAAAAGACAAACAAAATGTCTGAAATTACATTAAGTTTATACAACAAGCTACCCCTAAAAGAGTTATACAACCACAAGACATCAATTAAATTCAGTTTCTTAGATGGCTCATAAGTGCAAGATAAAGGATCACAGTGGGTCCTTTATCAATTTTTAAGATATCAATAACAATTTTTAAGAACAGTTGTAGCCTAATAGTTGTGGAGATTAGAAATGAGTGCTATTGGCCGGGCTCGGTGGCTCACACCTGTAATCCCAGCATTTTGGGAGGTCAAGGCGGGTGGATCATCTGAGGTCAGGAGTTCGAGACCAGCCTGACCAACATGGAGAAACCCTGTCTCTACTAAAAATACAAAATTAAGCCCAGTGTGGTGGAACATGCCTGTAATCCCAGGTACTCGGGAGGGTGAGACAGGATAATCACGTGAATCCGGGAGGGAGAGGCTGTGGTGAGCCAAGCCATATTGGCCAGGCTGGTCTCAAACTCCTGGCCTCAAGTGATCCATCCGCCTCAGCCAACTGTATTTTTAAATTTTACTTACTTTATGGGAATGCATATTTTATGCTGTGTTGGGATTTCCTTTTTTACATACAACAGCATTGCTAAGAACTTCAGGAGACAATGCTTAACTATTTTCCTAAGTGGTTCCATTATTTATATATCCCCATGAGCAGTGACTGGATAAGTGATCCTGCTGATTCATACTCTCCAACAATTTTAGTGTCACTTTTTATTAAATAAATGGATATAAAGCAGTGTCTTGTGATCTAGACCTACGCTTTCCTATTAGTCCCAACGAGATTATCTCCATGTTTATTAGCCAAATGTTTCCTCTTCTATAAATTGCCTGTATTTTGCTCATTTTTCTAAGTTGTTTAAACTTTTCTTATTGATTTGTAGAAGTTGCTTATATATTCCTATACTAACATATTGGAATCTTCGAGCTTGTGGTTTTCCTTAAAGTACCTTCTGATTAAACAAATGACCTTAATTTTAATATAGAAGAAAACATTGATCTTTTATTTCAAGGTTAGTGCATTTCATGTTTTCAGCAATCCTTTCAGAAGGTTTAAGATTATGCTGCCCAATACAGTAGCTTTAATCTGAATTGAGATGTACTCTAAATGTAAAACACATACCAAATTTTGAAGACATCATATGAAGAAAAATAATGCAAAATATCTCAAATGTAACTTTTAAAATTAACTGCGTGTTGTAAATATTTTAGATATTCTGGGTTAAATATGTTTAATTTCACCTTTTTAAACGTATTAGAAAAATTTAAATTATCTATGTGGCTTATATATTTCTTTGGGACAGTACTGTCTAGAAGACGCTTATTTATATTTTGTATTTTCTACTTCAGTGTTTGAAAAACTCACGTCAACATATTTAAAGTTCTCAATCTATATGGAGTTGATTTTTCTACTTAGTTATGAGGTAGGGAACCGATTTCAACTACTTTGAAATAAACATTAGTTTCCAGTTCCATTTACTTAATTGCTTATTCCCTTTCTCACTGCTCTGACATGCCACCACCGTCTCCTAACAATGTTGCATGTAACATACAACATACAATGTACTTTTGTGCCCTGCCTTATCCCATTTGTCAACTCATGTACCTCACTGTCTCGATTATTTTAGCTTCAAAACAAGTCTTGTTATCTGTAAGGAAAGATTCTCCATTCTGCTCTTCTTTAGAAGTACTGGCTATTTGGGGCCATAAATCTATCTTTTTAAGTATTTATAATCACTTCATCAAGTTACATGGAAAACCTTGCTGGGATTTTAACTAGAATTGCATTCAAAATGTGAATCAACTTGAAAATAATTGATACGCTATTAAATCCTTCTATATATAAACATGGTCTTTTCTTTTCAGTGTTCTGTAATAAAACTTATTTTCTTGTAGAGATCTTACATGTTTTGTTGTTTATTCTTAGGTACTGAAAACTTTGACTACTGCACTGATATCTTTTTCTTTTTTTAGTTTTATTCTAGCTATTTGTGTAAGTATAAAAACTGCAGCTGCCTTTGGTATATTAACCTTTTATCCAGCCATACTATTAAATTCTATTATTTGTAGTAATTGGTATATAAGTGCACTTGGGTGTTCTGTCAGGTGACAGAACTAGGTAAGATTCTTGATAGAGAACGTGAAAAGTCTCTGTAGGCAGGGCACGGTGCCTCATGCCTGTAAATCCCAGCACTTTGGGAGGCAGAGGCAGGCGGATCACCTGAGGTCAGGAGTTCGAGTCCAGCTTGGACATGGTGAAACCCCGTCTCTACTAAAAATACAAAAAGTAGCCAGGTGTGGTGGTGGGCACCTACAATCCCAGCTACTTGTAGGTTGAGGCAGAATTGCTTGAACTCAGGGGTGGAGGTTGCAGTGAGCTGAGATGCAGCAACTTTACTCTAGCCTGTGCAGAAGAGTGAAACTCCAAGACAAGACCAGACCAAACCAGACAAGACTGGGCTGAACCAGGTAAGACTGGTCAGGACTGGACCAGACCAGGCCAAACCACCTAAGACCAGTTAGGACTGGACTGAACCAGACCGGACCGGAAATGACCAGACAAGACTGGTCAAGACCGGACCAAACTGGACAGGACTGGACTGGACAAGGTTTCACTGTGAATAGTACACAGACCTCGAGAGACCCACTCACCTCAGCCTCTCAAAGTGCTAAGATTACAGGCGTGAGTCACCGTGCCTGGCCCAGACTTACTTACATCCTAAGTCTTTTAAGCTGACCAAAACCACTTACTGTTTTACAAAAATACCAAGAATAATCCATGACATTATTCCAGTGTTTAGAGTAATTTAAACCCTAAGAACATAGCTACATTAACCAATCTTATTTGCTTTAGCTTAGTTTTGCCAAAATTCAAGATGTTTAACAAGAACAGATAAAAAAGAGGAGAAATTTTTAAGAAATGCTTTGAGGCCAGGAGGGTGGATCACCTGAGGTTAGGAGTTTGAGACCAGCCTGGCCAACATGGTGAAATCCTATCTCTACTAAAAATACAAAAAATTAGCCAGGCCTGGTGGCAGGCACCTGTAATCCCAGCTACTTGGGAGGCTGAGGTAAGGAGAATCGCTTAAACCTGGGAGGCAGAGGTTGCAGCGAGCCGAGATCGCACCATTGCACTCTAGCCTGGGTAATAAGGCTGAGACTCCGCCTCAAAAAAATAAAGTAAGTGTTACAGATTATCATAAGATCTAAAATCCAAATCCTTTTATTAACCTTATTTTAAATTTTATTAAATAGAAAGTACATAAAAATTTATCCATACTGATGGATGAATCAGTACTTTATTTCTTTTTGTTGCTAAGTACTATTCAATTTTATGACTTGTGATATTATGAAATATGTATTTAATGGTCTTTGACCCCCTTTCCTGGCATATAACTCCTAAAACACTTAAGAAACTCTGAAGTTATGTCTTGTGTTTGCTAATGATTGACTGAACTTATGGCTGATAGCCCCTGGGTAACTTTAGGATGGGGGATGGGAGAAGAA
>NW_016813373.1:1656775-1671299 GCF_001698545.2 Rhinopithecus bieti | reverse complement strand
AAAAAAAAAATATTGAATAATCTCGCTAAAAAAGGATTTTCAACATCTTAGTGATTGAAGTTCATGGTTTTGATAATGATAAAAATGGGGGAAACGGAAAACAAAGACATTCTACTGATTTCTGTTAGAAATAGCAGAATTAGTACCTTACTGTACCTCTCAAGTTACTTACATTAATGTCTCTTTCATGTATTTCATCTACAATTACATGACTGATTCCTCGAATGCCTGCCTCTAATTTTCTTAGGAGCACACCTTGAAAAGAAAAACAAGCAACAAACTATAGAAAAGTTCAAAGAAGCAAATCTCTGGACAATTATATTTCAACTAGAATACCCCAGTATCATTTTAGAAAACAATCACATGTACACTTAAATTATTAAAAAGTGATAATGTACTATGAAATATAGTTTTTTCCAATGATTTCAGATTTCATTTTCTCTAAGCTACAAGATCTAATGGGTATATCATACTTTCCACGAAGGAAAAAACTGCCAAGTTTTATTTAAACAAGAAATCTGAGCCTGGCTCATTATTTCTTTCCAGTCATTCTGTTCTGCTATCAAGTTTTCTTCACTAACACCACAATATGGACCCCAAAATGAAAGATCAAAATACATTACTGACCTACAGTACAAAACATTATACTGGCATGAGGACGAGGAAGTATAGACTCAAATCGAACACTGTAGCCACAGCTTTTTCCAGGCTCTTCTCCTCTTTCAAATGCAACTCGCTCTGCCACAGAAACTGCACTGATTCTTCTGGGCTGAGACAGAAAAAAAGTAAAGCGACTTAACAACTACAAAGTTAGATACACTTACTAACATTTTTGGATTACTGTAGTAATCCAGCTGAATAATTAACAGAAACAATAAATCTACAAAAAATACTATTTGATTCTATGGCAGACTAACTTAAAAAACGTTTTTCATTTTGTATATAAAATGATTCTATAATTTGTCATTGTCTTCAACTCTTAAATAGAATTCAAAGTGATTTTCCAGTAAGTAACAGGGCACAGCATACGTACGGGGGTTTGTTTTTGTAACTGATTGCCACACTAAAAACAGAGTTTTAGATAATTATTTAACTGAGACCTATGGGAATCAGGAAGGTGAACAATTGCCTTCTTTGCCATATGTACTGTGACCACCTTCTGCTCAGTTATTAACTCAGTAAACAAACATTCAATGCACTTTTGCATCAGGTGCCAGAGAAGGTGCTAGAGACAGGAAACTGAAATCACTGTTTTTGATGAGCTCACATAGCAGGAAAAACTGACTGTGTATTGCTATTTCCAACAATCAATCTACAAAACTCTAAGGGGAATGCTATAGATTAAGTGTTGAACCTTTTTATGAAAACTCTTCTGAAGTGTTCCATGTCTTGTAAGTACAAAAACAATCTTTACTTGGTGGATACTATGAGGACATGCCTAATGCACAGCTACAGAGGTACACGAAGATTTATATACTGCATGCTTTTAAGTTGCCTTGGGTTTGATTCTGTCTAAAAGTTCCTGATGACAGGCTAGATTTCAGTTCCTTGTTTGAGAAAACTTTTTCTGAGTTTCATACTTAAGTACCTATTTGGTATCTCATGTTAGGACAGGACTAGGAAACCAGAGGCTGATATAATATTTAATATAAAACATGATTTTAATTTCTATTCTCCTAATACAAGAGTTAATTAGGGTATGAGGCTAGTAACATGTAAAAGTACACTATCACCGGGCTCATATTTATCCTGCCTATAAAGAATGAAAGCTACTTTGTTGAACACACTGTGTAGAATTTTGGTAGCTTTTACCGATCACTATCTTCTTTGTACTAAACAATCCTTTCAATAATCTTATTTAGCAATGGATAAGGATTTTTCCAGCTATTTCACCATTTTCTTGAATTTCTCTATATTTCATAAAAATTACCAAAGTTCTGAAGGTTCTTCTGTAAGTCAGATCAGCTGTTTAAATATCAACACATCAAATATACACACTTTCATCCAGAGATTTAGTGAGAACAAAATGAGATACACAGTGCTCTGCACCTCAGTTACCCTGAAAAATAGTGTTACATGAAAGTATGAGCTCTGTATCTTTCCATCAAAAGTCCTACATACTTGAGTCAAGGAATGTGAAAATGATATTTCACTAAGGGTATAAAATGTAACCACCAAGTTTTCTGCATACTTTCAAAAAGTTGCTTGCATTCTACAATCTATCACCCCCCTTTTCTACCACTGTCTTTCCTGTAGTTTTTCTTTTCTAAGACTTTCACTAACAGCTGGCTTCTAGAAAGACTTAAAATATTAGGATATTTGACTCTTCTGAGGTGTTGTGTTCACAGGCTACTGGTACTCAGAGATGGCTTTGTCACCTTATTTTCAAGTCTACGATCCTTGTGGTTTCCAGATTACTCCTAAACTGAATATGCGCAGGAGATGGCCTGTTTCCCAAGCAGTTATCTATTTTAGTTCTTAACTACCCACAAAACACAAACATCTTAAATCCCAAGGAAGCCACGATAGAGGTTTTAAATACTAGTACAGGAGGTGCCTGTATTACCATGTATTACTAATTACAAGGGGTGCCTGTAAACCATGATCAGAAACACTTTTTGCTAAATTTGTAAGTATGACTAGAACATTAATTTCAAGACTATTCCAACAGCAAAAAATAAATGACCCTGCAATCTCTTTCCCATATTTTGTATGCTTCTCTGATTTACCAACTTCCAGTTTCCTCAACAGCTCTTGACTTAAACAAAAAACATTTAAAATACATATTAAAAGAGAAATTTTTCATCCCTCGTTGATTTGACTAGAAATCTGTAATTTTTCTTGAGGGGAGTGTGGCAAAATGCTTAAAAGTTAAAATATGCATACCCTCTGACCCAACAATTCTGTGTCTAGGAATTTAATCCAATTAATCAAAGAGTATACAAGTATGTTCATCCCAGCATACATATGAAAATATCAGAAACCATCTTTAAGCCTGGTGCAGTAGCTAGCCAGTGAATTCCAACATTTTGGGAGGCCAAGGCAGGAGGAATGCTGGAGGCAATGAGTTCAAGACCAGCCTGGGCAACACGGTGAGACATTATCTTTACAAAAATAAACACGAGCTAGGTCTGGTGACAGAGGCCTCTAGTCCCAGCTACTCCAGAGTCTGAGGCTGCTGTGTTGCTCGACCCAGGAGTTTGAGGTTGCAGTAAGCAATGATGGTGTGTCCCTGCAATCCCAACAGAGTAAGACCCTGTCTCTCAAGAAACAAAAAATTACTCCCAGGTTCAAGCAATCCTCCCACCTCAGCCTCCAAAGTACTTGGGACTACACTGGGGTGCCATCACACCTAATTAATTTTTGTATTTTTTGTAGAGATGGAATTTCGCCATGTTGCCCAGGCTGGTCTTAAACTCCTGCACTCAAATAATCCAACTGTCTTGAACTCTCAAAGTGCTGTAATTACAGGTGTGAGTCACCAAGACTGGCCTGGGTTTTGGATTTTTTAAAAATTATTCTATTCTTAAAATTTCCCCAAGGTGTATGTATTACTCTTGTAGTACACAAAAAGCAATTTAAAAAATTCTAATTATTCTTAGCTCATTAGAAATATTCACAGGACAGGCATTTTGTGTGGGATGACAATGCTCAACCTGAGAGTATCAATGAATATTTAAACACTTCTCAGACTGCATGCCACCTTACAGCGTATGAAGATGCTCTCCTTATCCCTTAAATAATCTATCGCTTTTCCCATGATCTTCTGTGCCTCAATAATTATTTTATATATTCTGCCACAGTGAATAAATACAAGGCACGGCTCATAGGTAAAACAAGTTCTATCTATACCTGTAGGGCCACTTCTATTATAAGAATATACACATATTCTATATTCCTCAAATATAAATAAGAATCAAGAACACAAAGACATCTAGAAATCATATTTGTGTAATATAACAGCAAAAACCAGGGTGGCATATATGCCTTATTTATGCTTCAGAATACTAGTAAAATCTTTTCCTGCTGCATTCTAGTAGATTAAAAACACAAGCTCAAAGAGGTGATTTTGCCTAAGGACACATAAATGACTTAAGACTTCAAATTTTCTTTACTCCCAATATAATCCTTTTTCCAATTACTTTATCTTTTATTATTTTAACTATGTTACACTTGGATTAGTAAATATGCTAAAATAAAACAGGAACTGACAAAATGAGACTAGACAGTATCACTGATGAAAGTAAAAGGTATTTTTCCAACAGGAAGTTGGAAGAATAGTTCCAACTGTCCTCCAGATATGTGCTTTTAATTTTCATTGCATGTATCTGCTTATCTCATTTTCTTTAGAATTTTACTACTCTTGCCTGGAGTCCAGCCATAGTAGTAGGTAATTCCAAGTGCTAACCTCTTCCTCACACTTCTGTCTGGTTTAACTGAAGTAGCTCTAATAATACGTACTAAGCACTCACTGAAATTTCTATGTACCAGGTACTGGGTAACACTTTCTATACCATAAGAAGTTGGAGATATCTCCCAAATTGTTATTTTGTAGTATTCTAGAATCCACACTTTTGATGTACACCTCTTGCCATTTACCCACAACTGCAGCAATTTCTTCCATCTTTCAGAACTGAAGTTCTAAAAGGTCCCAACTGTGCTTTTTCACATCTGAGCATTAAATACACAGTAATGTGACTAAACTGCCACAAAATGTCAAGATTCCTAATGCACTAGATACTACAAAATGTATCAGGCTTCACCATCTCTATCTTTTAAGGTTCTGAGTTTATTTTGTATAAAGAACAGCTCACATCCTGAAATGATGGTACTATGGGTAAGTACAGAACTGATAAAATCACATTAATTTAATATGCTTGATTTACATCCTACAATTAAAATTCGTCTCTTTCAAATAACTTTAAAGGTGGAAGATAACTATTTCCTACTTAAAATTTTCTGCATATAGCCCACAGGTTTTAAGTGGCTTGAGCACGGATAGCCTGAAGGATAGAATTCAGTGAGTTTGGTTGAGAATTTACACTAAGGCTGATGTCATGGTTTGAGCTACTCACTCTGTTATACTCCAGTCTATAACTCTAAACTTGTGCTCTGTGAACTGAGACAATACACTTAAAATCAGGAACATAAAAAAACTTTCTAATACTTAACTGATGACATCATGTGGTTTCCCACAGATGGCTACAAGTGTAAGGTAAGGGAAAAATGATTCAATAGCGGTATTACTGCAAAAATAACTACTGCTATCTGACTGTGCCAACAGTACATTAAAACAAAATAAAACTGTATTCTATAATAACCAATCAGCACGCCCAGGACTACTTTTCATATTATAGGTAGGTGCTGATGAATTTGAATGTGTTTAACTAAACCTTAGACCTACCATACCTTCATGGCTGAACTATAAATGTTTAGTTGAGACTTTCGAACTATGTACATATTAGCACACAATGTAAGTTTTTAAAATTTTCAAGACTTGGCCAGGCACGGTGGCTCAAGCCTGTAATCCCAGCACTTTGGGACGCCGAGACCGGCGGATCACGAGGTCAGGAGATTGAGACCATCCTGGCTAACACGGTGAAACCCCATCTCTACTAAAAAAAAAAAGAAAAAACAAAACAAAACAAAACAAAACAAGACAAAAAAATACAAAAAAAAAATTTTTTCAAGACTTGTTACAGTTAAGAGGTGTGAGACTGACTTTGGGACAAACACTAGGACAAAAACATGTAAGCCACAGAATGTAGATGTAATATGACAGTAATTTACCCCAAATCAGAAGACACAGGTTTGCTAATACATTTCCATGCCACTGAACATTTTTAAAAGACAGTGAGACAAAGCACTTCTCACTTGGGCAGGAATTTTTACTCTATTTATGACATGCAGACAACTTGAGACGCCTGTCTTCAGCTCGCGTGTTAAATTCTGCACTTCTTTCTGCTATATGCTGGAACTGCTTTTGAGATTAGAAATGGATAGTGGTAGGAGAGGGGACAGGAGGGTAAGAGCAGAGCAGAGCTGAGCTCAAGGCATCCCTTCTGTAAAATTGCACACTCTTGAACAATGTTCTTGAAAGATGAGTTAAGAATTAAGAATAAGAGTTTTTATTGGAGTGTGATGATATCTGGGGCTCGGGCCTTCACTGTAAGTCAAAAAATCCACAGCCAGTTTTAGGGGTGAGTCGGGAAATCAAAGAAAATTTTTTGAACAAGAAAGCTAGGAATCCTTTCCCAGAAAAACGTGAATTTATCATATTTTTTTCAAGCCTAAGATATCATAAGCCTTAGGATGCAACGTGATTCCTTCAGCAATTTTTTTCAGGCGAAAACCCAATTCTCATATAAAACATACATATTAATTATAAAATGCATTTCAATTTCAGAAATGTTAAAAAACTTCAGATATATGCTTTATACATGCAAATGTAAATGAACATGCACACTTTTTGTTATTTCAAAGTTCGTAACTCTCCTCTGAAAATTGATTATGTTTCCCAGGTTAAGCAACATTAACCCATTGGGGAACAAAAAATTTCTAAGTGAAGATGTAAGCCTGCCTGAGAGGTAGTACCTAGCTATTTGCAATGCTCTCCCACCAAGTGCCTGAAGTACAGGGTAGAGACAATGGAACTGCTTTAACCTGAGAACAGCTAATCAGTTCTTCCCTAAGTACTGGGACAAACTCGCAGACGCTGCTCATTGCCGGTAAGGTAATACAGTGTTAGTTGAAAGGAAGAATCCTAAAAGGCAGATTGGTTTTTTAATTCTAGTTCTACTTCTTTCTGTATTAACCGTGGGCATTTTACCTTCTTTGCGCCTTAATTTACTGAAAGAGAAATACTATGTGAAATAGTACTTACATCTTAGGGTCATTACGAACTTCGATTGAGTTTTTTCTTAAAAGCTACTGCTTAAAATAGAACATGGCATACAGTAAAGTTAACCATTACCTGTTTTACTGGTTTCTATTCAATATCAAGGTGGTAAGACAGAGATGATAAAGATTTGGATGAACGTTAGGACAAAGAATTCTCAATCTTGACAGTCTGATTCTAGGCCCAGAGACTCCCTTTAGCCCAGATAAAAAGAATCCCTCATAGTCCAGTTCTGCTTACTAGTGTAGCATACTGGAGATTGGAAAAAGACTTAAGTTCTTTTTATGGTTTTTTTTTTTAAATTTAATTTCAAGGGCACAACACTCTAACTCTCATAACCTTATATAATTACAAAAAGTAGTTAAAGAAAGAATTAGAAATACTCTGGTCTCTAGGTATTTCATGGTTGGTCTACTACTTACCTGAGTTACTACAATGTTACACTCTGCTGCTCGGTCATTCTGGATAAAGTCATCTAGAATGAACTGGGGAACCTGTGTGGTTTTCCCACACCCAGTAGCACCTCTAATAATGACAACTGAATTTTGACTGATTGCCTCCAGAATCTCACTTTCAAATTTCTTCACAGGCAGTAACTCTCTCTCCTGCAAGATCTGCATTAGAAAAGTCACACTTTAGTTAAATTTCTACCAACACATTAGAAGCAACTGTCTTGATCCTCCAAAAAACTTCCATCTCTAAAGGTCGGGAGCAGTGGCTCACGCCTGTCATCCCAGCACTTTGGGAGGCTGACGATCATGAGCTCAGGAATTCGAGACCAGTCTTGCCAACATGGTGAAACCCCGTCTCTACTAAAAATACAAAAATTAGCCAGCTGTGGTGGCGTGCGCCTGTAATCCCACCTACTTGGGAGGCTGAGGCAGAACGGCCTGAACCCAGGAGGCAGAGGGTGCAGTGAGCCGAGATCATGCCACTGTACTCCAGCCTGGGCAACTGAGTGAGACTGTCTCGAGAAAACAAACAAAAAAACCAAACTTCCATCTCTAAAAAACTTACTCATTTCCATTGGCTTAGTGATAAAATGTTTTGTTTTTTTTTTTTTCAAAAAAATTTCTAATAGAACTGCTTCTTTTCACTAAACTTCTGAAGAATGTATCTTTTGGTGTTGTCCAAAAACTAAATTTTCTCATTGTCCCTGAACATCGCACATGCATTCCTTCTAACATTTTAATTTTTTATTTGGAAAACACAAAGACAAACAACAACAAAAAACCCAACAACAAAAGGAGTTACTGCCCTGAATCTCTCCACTTTTATTAAATTACATTAAGAAGTGAAATTATCTCCCAGGCCCTCAACTCACAGCAACTAACTTCTGGGCTAACTAGGATTAAGCAGTTCGGTACATATCTTTTCGTTTGCCATCCTAAAAAGGGCAAAATGTATTATTCTCTGACTTTTTACCCAAACCTAGAACGTTCTGAAACTCTGGGCACTATATGTCTAAATAATTCAGACTTACTGCTTGCAAATCATGATCCTGTTCCAACTGGTACATCAATTCATTCTTGAGGTCCATGCTTATTTGCTCTGGAGTAGCCTGTAAAACAAAAAGCCAACATGGTCATCCATTTTTTACCTAGACATACTAATGAGGTATAGTCAAGAGTAAAACACAAGAGTCTCATCTCAAAAACAATATTGCACTCACAAAAGCCAGAGGCCCCTCATCAATGTTGCTACTAGTCCAAGGATTCCAGTTGGATTGTGGAGGTGACCAAGGAACCACACCCACTTGGTTTTGTCGCTGAGATGGTTCAAAGTGAGCCAATTTGCCAATGTTGAGTGCAACTGGCACAGAAGGATCTTCAGGCTATTAAAAAACAAGAAAAAAAAATATGACTTGCTTGTCTACTGAGTGTTTTAGGCAAATGTGAACTAAACAGCTTTATGCTTACCGGGGGCAAAATCTCAAGATTTAGCTCTTGAATGATGTTTTGCAGTTGATGCTCTAAATCTTGAGAGAGGTTTACTTTGTAAGGCTCCACCTACGGAAAAAGGATCACAAATAACAACACTACTCAAATCTACTACAATGGGGCTAAGACTATACAGTCAACACTAAGTCTACAATATTCCTAAACCAACAGTCAGTTCCCTTTAGTGCAAGAATTACTTCAATGATTATTTACTCACTGCCTATTATGAACATCATGCCAGAGAGAGATGATTAGCAGGACCATTTTCATTTCCTGAGGTAAGATTCCTTGAAATTAAACTTCTTTAGCCAAATACTAAACAAGAGCTAAATTGAATCTTACACTATCTCACAAGTCTATTAAATCTAAAGACTCACTGTCTCTCCTTCCTTCTTCTTTGTAAGTCCGGAGTAAGCTTCAACCACTCCAAGATGGTAGAGTTGTCTGACAAGTGACAGGGCACAGGACTGTGCTGCCAGTTTCTTATTTGATCCATGTTCTCGTGCAAAAATCCCTGTAATGTAAGGTCAGGATTATCAGAAAGAAATCACCTAACTGAAGAAACATCACAAGAAACTATGGGCTTTCGTACACAAGCAGCCCTCAAATACAACGTATGCCATGGGTTCTAGTTCATTTTTATTCTATTAATATATGCTAAACAAAAGAAATTGCCCAACAGCTTAGCAACTAAATAACCAACTGTTTTGATTACGGGCTGATACTAGGACTCATACAAATCAATATTATGAAAGCAAATAACCTATTTCAACAAAGTTGTCACTGTTAAGATCATCGGGCATTAAAATAGGGGAAGAAAACATAGTTTGAAAAGACAAAGAGTAAAAAATAAACCAGTAAAAGTAACTGGGTCCAGAGTGGTTAACTAGACCAGGATTTGGGAAACTTTTTCCATAAAGGGTCAAATAATAAATATTTTAGGCTTTGCAGGCCATATAGTCCCTTGTCACAACTACTCAACTCTGCCTTTAATGTGTGAAAGCAGTTACTGACAATAGAGTTTGACAAACCACAGGCCTGGGAATGGCTTTACGTTTTTCAGGAGTTGTAAAATTAAACGAAAATAACAATGTGTGACCTGTGAAGTCTAAAATTTATGAGTGTAGCTATGTTACACAATAAAACAGTTCTTATAAAAACAGGCAGTACGTTGGATTTGGCCAGAGGGCTATAGTTTGCTGACTTCAGCATTAAACTAAAGCTAAGTTACTCATATCCTTAAAGAAAATATTAATAGAAAGTTTCCTCTCCTCCAGTATCATTCAGCTTTAGGAGAGATGAATATAAAGCAAAGGAGTACAAAGATATCTTTCTGCCTAACTAGCCAAATTAACCTCGATAAGTGAGCTGACATAAGTTAGCCTGCCTTTATCCTCTCTCCCTTAGTATTACCCATTCACTCAAAGTAACTCATTTTATACATAAAAATGAAAAAATGTTTTAAGGCCAGGCACAGTGGCTCACCCCTGTAATCCCAGCACTTTGGGAGGCTGAGGGGGGCGGATCACAAGGTCAGGAGATTGAGACCATCTGGCTAACATGATGAAACCCTGTACCTACTAAAAAATACAAAATAATTAGCTGGGCATGGTGACTGGCACCTGTAGTACCAGCTACTGGGGAGGCTGAGGCAGGAGAATGGGGTGAACCCGGGAAGTGGAGCTTGCAGTGAACCAAGATCACACCACTGCACTCTAGCATGGGCAACAGAGCAAGACTCCGTTTCAAAAAAAAAAAAAAGGTTTAAAATTCTTTGACGCTGGCAGACTCCTAATCATCCCACTGTGTCTTACCTTTGAAATACCACACTAACATGGTCTGTTGTCACATGCAAACTGGGAGACTTTGCCTCTAATTTATAATTACTAATATTCTAAAATATACTCTAGATGCTATCTTATATCATGTGCTCTTTCAATAATGCAGCTTCTGTGTATGTGGCTCAAGACTTAAATGTGAAGATTCCTTCTCTATACAAAGACTTGGAATATTGGGGAAACAGTAACACTTACTTCTGCCCAGCTGCTTGATATAAATGGTCATTTCTGCAATAAAGCTCCTGTAACAACATATACAAGCAAGGTTAGAAATTTCACTGTTAGAAACTGGCAAATCCAGGTCTCCCAAGTCAGGCAGGCTTTCCAACTGCTTAGGCAAATCACAGAAAAAAAAAAAAAATTACCAACATTTATTTCTGCCCAACCCTAGAACAAATGAAGTATATAAACTTCATATAATATACAACATGGCATAAGACAACTATAATCAAAGTTGATGAGCCAATTGTTCATGAAAGGAAAACGTTAGGGTATTAGATTTTATATTTACTTACTCTTATTCCAAAGGCTGGAGTCTCAAGAGCTATAACACATTCCATGAAAAGGAATTTTCCACTTAGCTTGGAGCCAAGAAATAAAGCAGGCCCCAAATGTTTTACATTACGGTTATAATTATTGTAAGATTCCTTTGCATAGGCCACCCATTAATGACTGCGATCTATTAAGCTAATATACACAAACACACATGTACATACACTTTGTGCATAATCAATGGCTCCTGAGGCAGAGTTCTCATGTCTGCCTGCAGTTGGAAACAGCCCTGGATGACAAAAAACTTAGCCTATTTTTACCACATTTATTTAAATCAGGTCCTGGAGAATAAAACACATGTTGTAACATTACATCTAAAACTGCTAGCAGAGTCTAAAAAATGAATTTAGGTTTTAGTAAGGGAAAAACTGCCCTTTGAAAACTATGCATTCTGGTCCCTTCACTGCTCAGATACATTCTAACCTAGACTTGGTGGTGTGAATAAAAGGCTGGGTGAGGCTTAAGAAAAAAATAAATGTTAAGACTCCTTCCTATACCTCGTGTGAACTGACCTTCAGGCACAGCGGCTTCAGGGGTCAAAGGCCACTGGCTTTCAGGGGAACAACATCCACCCTTTCATTAATGACATCGATGCCAGTATGTTTCTCAGCCAGGCTTAAAGTCAGCACTCAATCTCATTCTCCTCCACCTAGGGGGAACAGCGACACCAGAAATCAGTTTACAATAGTTTCCCATGTGATTGCTTAGTTCAGCCTAAGCAGCAGCACATGTGTGTATGAACACAGACCTCTGGTGTTGCTGTCTGTTATGCCTTTAAATAAAAGGACATACAAAGAGCAATGCTGTCCTGGTTCCCCCAATTGTCTGTGCCTCCCACATTGTCTTTTCCTGAATTCTTCACTGCTTTGTATCAGAAATCTATGGTAAGATACTGATAACAAAAAATGTCTGCAACGATGAGCTTCAGGCACACTTAGTTATCTTATTGTTCTTAAAGTCACCAAGTGCTACCAAGCCCAATCCGTTCAGAAAGACAAAATATGAAAGAAAACAAATAATCAACAAATGTATCACTCCTTTGCAACCTGAGGGTTTTAAAAGGCTGACACCAGAAATATTTGAGAATTCAGGATTGAACAAAACAGTGGGAGGAAGGGGGAACCATGCTCTAAATATCATTTTGATCAGTGACAAAATTTTGTATTAATAATAATAATTTCAGGGTCGCTAGATGCATCCAAGGGAGAACACTTTGATTTTCGATAAAAATATTTTTTAATATATTTGGATAATTTATTTCGTAAGTACGGACAGCAAACTGAATCATTCAAAAAGGTTTCCATTACAACCTCCCCTCCCTTCAAATAAAAATACATCGCTCCCCAGAAAAGTCTAATCCATATGAGCCTTCCTGGGAGTAATAATTACTACACCCTGGAATGCTCTCAGGAAGAACAGCAAGCAGGCTGAGAAACATACTGTTAAAACGATCTCCCTTTATATTCAGTTTTATATATTTAACAGTAAAAAAGTACACCCCACATACAAAGACCAAGGCTGTTCCTTTTCGACCTTATGATAAGCCCTTAAATTTCAATAGGACTCCTAAGAAAGCTGGCAGTTTTCAAGGCTTAAGTGAAATGTGGATGTAGATGCAATACAATGTACTTCTGGGACTCAAAACTTAAGTATCTAACCTGACCCATTAAAGAAATAGTAACGGCCTCTAATAATACCAAGGTGAAAAAAGTCACCACCTTTGGCTGGTTTTTAAATCAACTAGGGACAAACTAGCACTTGTGGTTATGACTTTTGCCTCTAAGATTCAAAGGAGCATCTCAAATGTCTAGCATGACAAAAAGCAGATTTACGCTGAACTTCTTACACAGCTAAAATTCACACTCGTGAAAACCATGGAAACTGCACAATACATATCAATAATTATTCTTCAGCAAATCAACATATCTTTTAACAACTCACTTCTAATCCACACAATTAACCAATGTACAAAAACAGATTATATTCAACAGTGAATATCCAAAACCACCTTAACTTACTACAGAAGGAAAAGAACGAAACAAGCAAACCTGTTGTGATCAGGACCCACTTGGGTGTACTTATATTCTCCTTGGATCTTTTCTTTCTGAAAATACTGGTTTAGACGAGCTTTAGCATTTTCCAAGGTCCAGTTTCCATGAAGCCCAGCATTTAAATCCACTTCTTCTGATTCTAGAGTCTGCAGAATCAATGATAAATTTGGCTGCATTAAGTTTAGTTATACATACTTAAGACCCAGAAAGTTTTAATAACATCTTTGTACTATCCTTTATAATGCAAAAGCTGTTTTGATAGTTTATAATCCTAGTCAAAAACTGAACCAGAATTAGTTTCTACTGCATCTAAAGGCCCTATTATATAAACAAGCTATTGGTTAATACATTGCGTTTAAATTCTTCCTAAAAAAAAAAAAAAAAAGACAACTTCTTTGTGCTTGTTTTAACACTCTGAATACATTTAGTGGAAAAATAAGCTATACTACTAAAGACATTTTTTACTCTAAGTGCTCATAAAATAAGGTCCCCTGAGATAATTACATTTCCTATAAAGTTCAAGAGGAAACCTTTTATTACCAAGAAAAAATACTCTTTCCTCCATAGGCAATGTGAATAACAAGAGTAAATGGGTGGTTTAGCTTTATGATGACTTGTGCTAATTAGTAGTCTCGAATAACCTCTTAAAAAATGCACCCAATTACTAACTTGTTAATATCCTAAGCCTTGCTGTTAACTAAGTCCCAAATCACATTCTCAGAGATGTAACCTAGGGTGCTGGCCTTACCGCTTGCACTTCTTGTTCTTCCTTTCTTGAGTAGTAATCCTTCAAGTTGGCTCCTCGGTCCCATGTGGGCCCAGGAACACCATAGCCAGAGGCCCCTACCTCAGAATTATTTTCTGTTAAAAGAAAAAAAATTGTTCTCTTAATGAGTCGTAACTGTAGAAAAATCCTAAATACATTAAATAATTATCCTAATTTATGGCTGGGCACGGTGGCTCACACCTGTAATCCCAGCACTTCTGGAGGCTGAGGAGGGTGGATCACTTGTGATCAGGAGTTTGAGACCAGCCTGGCCAAACAGTGAAACTCTGTCTCTACTAAAAACACAAAAATTAGCCGGGCATGGTGGCATGTGCCTGTAATCACAGCTACTAGAGAGGCTGAGGTGAGAGAATCACTTGAACCTGGGAGGCAGAGGTTGCAGTGAGCCAAGACTGCACCACTGCACTCCATTCTGGGTGACAGAGCAACACTCTGCCTCAAAAAAAAAAAAAAAAAAA
>NW_016813373.1:1613210-1653185 GCF_001698545.2 Rhinopithecus bieti | reverse complement strand
AAAAAAAAAAAAAAAAAAAAAGAATTATCCTCATTTATATTTTGGCCCTCCATGTTTAGAAATTTATGGTTTCAATTTGGAAAGGAGCCTGAAATGTCCATGGCTTACTTGAAAAGTGTTACATCAATCCCTGAAGTACAGGTTCCAACTACAAACTCTGAGGCTAATACGCAGGGGGAAGCTAGCTTAGTAGTGAATGCCAGAAGTGGTTGTAACAGGAAGTGGCTAATTTAGCATATATTATCAATATAGCTTTGTTTTAAACTTGTTACATATGTAACAACAGATTGAACGATAAAACCATTTCTTTGATAAATGTGACTCTGAAAAGATAGCTACCTGCTAGGACTAATGACGGAAATAAGGTAACTATTGATGAAAACGCCAAATAAGTAAAAACAGCAGCTAGCACTATTAACTCTAAGTTTATTACATGCATTTAAAAAAGTGTATCCCTCAAAGCAATCATATGAAGCAGATACTACTGTTATTTAATAACAGATGTGAGACTTAAGCAATCTGACCAAAATCCTAGTTAATCTACCATATGGTAGACATCCCAATACAAGCTGTGACTATACACTTAAGTCCTCACTTAACGTCACTGCTAGATTCTTGGAAACGAAGACTTTAAACAATGTTGTAAGAGAGTAACATTGAAGGAAATAAAGTTATTCTAGGACCTGCTGTAAGTCATTCTGCAGTTTCCAAGAACCTACTGAGGACTTACTGCATATAGAATTCAGCAATGGCCAGGATCCACAGGGTAAACAAGTCAACAATATATTAAGAATAAAGAACAAGAAAAGGCAATTCATAATATTCTTTCACCAAATATTCTAGCCTATGCAAAATCTATTTATTCAGAGAAAAATTTGGTAAAAGCTAATGACGGCAAACAACTATGCTGTACCACACGTTCTAAGAAAAAAATAAACGATCTGGTAGTATGTGCAAATTTATGAAGGCCTTGGGTTGTCTCTTAACATCAAGAGTTTACTGCAGTTCTTTCTACCCAAAATGAGAAACAGAGATGGTGATCAAGATTGTATATATCTTATTCTCCATCATGTGCACGCATTCAAGTCCCTCACCTGCTTTGAGAGCCAGATGAGGAGGAAGAGGTCCTCCCATGGTTGCTGGTAAATCTCCTTCAGCATTTGCTGTAGTGTCAGGAGTATCAGTAAGTGGGGGCGGAGATGCTACCTGCAAGAGAAAAAGTCAAGGCAGTTGTCAGTGCTTTCAACTTCACAAGGACTAATACATTCTTTTAATATTTAAAAGAGACCCATGTGTCACGCCTCCTTTCTTTGTAATATTACCATCTTTGTTTAGAGGTTAAGTTTGTAGAGCAGTGCATCTCAAACTGTCTAAAATGAAGAACTGGCTGAATGTTTCCCTTAATCCACTGGGAACAACCTGTCACAATACTGTATTTCTAAATGTCTACTTATTTCTGTACTCACCTCCTCACAAACTGTAACATTTTGAGTAACACTGCTCTGGGGCCCATTTTTAGAGCAGTGTTTAGTACTGATTTTAGATAATACCTTTTAAAGCAGTCAAGAAAGTATTTTTCTACTCCATTTCTTACGTATTTTATTGGTCATTAGTGTTTAATTTTATCAAATGCCTTTTCCAAAGCCTTTATTAAAATGATCACCAAGTAGATATTTTTCTTATAAAGTCATTAATACGCTGTATTAGGAAAGTTTAATCACAGGGTTTTGCCTCAGATGTGCTGTTACATAAAATGTATTAGTTTTCTAAACTAAGGAAAATTCTGAATTCTCAAACCCATCTAACCACATGAGTTTTAGGATAAAGAACTGAGATCTATGTAAACTTTTCCTTAACTAGATGGGATGGACTATTTGTTTGCAAAGAACATTTAAAATTTCACTTATTTTACTTTCTAATTCAGTAATTTCTGATTTTATCGCTATTAATTTCTTCCTGTTTTATTCTGAGATGAAAGCTTACTAAAATTCATTCAAAAAGCTGTTTTTTGTGCAATAGTGTAACCAATGTTCTTTTGAATAAATGACTGTTCCTCTTATCATTCCCGAGTTTTGACAGACACTGTTATCTAAATAGTCTATGATCACAATTTAAAATTTTCACTTAGATCTAAATTCAAATTTCCAATTGTCTATTAGGGTTTTTGGCCGCTTTGTTACTTTTTCACATTACCACTTTGCTTCTGCCAATATGTACGTCAGCATTTCTAAAGCTAGAATTGTGAATTTTTTTCTTTTCTGCTTTCCTCTAGAGAGCTTATACCTTGAAGGATAACCTCCAAGGTTGGGGTTATGGAGACAAAGTAGAACCTACTCAAGGGTCAGCCCTAATAACCAAGGCCCAGAAAAATTCAGTGGGCAGTACTGGCACCACAATGCTAACTTGTCCTCCTCTACCACCTTGCCACTCCAGGGCCTCAAATTCCTCTCTACCCCACTCTCTATCTACACCAACCTAAAAGAAAATTCCTAACCTATGAGAATTGAGGTGTCTGAGTGATGCAACTTCTATTTTCCAGTGATGGGGAGGATTTCCTTTTTTAACATTTCAAAATAAATTAAAATAGGTGAGGTATAAAGAGTATTCAAAGTGTCACAGTACATAATCTTGGCTCTGCGTTACAGTCAGCAATATGAGAAAATACTTTTTCAAGGAGGTTATAAAAATAGCATACACAACATATATTTATCACATTAAAATATACATTTAAATATCTAAACAAAAATACACAGATTTTAGCAACATTGGCAATGCTATAGGCTATTTATTTCTTTTTCTATTCTCACAATCTGTTCCCATTTTAAAACTTTTTTTTGAGATAGGGTCTCATACCATCACCCAGACTGGAGTGCAATGGTGCAATGACAGATCACTGCAGCCCCAACCTGCTGGGCTCAAGTGATCCTCCCACTTCAGCCTCTGGAGTAGATGGGACTACAGGCAGCCACCACCATTCCCAGCTAATATTTCTATTTTATTTTTGTAGAGATGGGGTCTAGGTTGCTGAGGCTGGTATTGAACTCCTGGACTCAAGTGATCCTCCTGCCTCTATCTCCCAGTGTCGGTATTACAGGTGTGAGCTGTCACGCCATTTTTCTTTTTTTGAGACAGGGTCTGGCTCTGTCACCCATGCTGGATGATTTAGCCTAGGTAATAGTCAAGTCCTGATGTGTTCATTACAAAAAGACACAAGTATGTGACAGAATACCCAAGCTTGTAGTAGTAGTATGTATGAATACTTAAGGATATGGTTCCACATTCTACCAAGAGGAAGATTAAAAAAAATTAAGGAGCAATCACAGACAGAAAGATAATTAGAGAATTCAGTGCCAGAGAAAACAGAAAAATGTTGGGTTGGAGGATGTGATCAATAAAGCTGAACGATGATGAAATTAAAAAAAGGGGGGGTATGTGCGCATATTTTACATTGAAAATAATTTTTTGATACGGCAAAAAACACAAGTAAAGTTATAATGGGCAAACTGAGAAAAAATATTTGTGACACATCGCAGATAAGGAGTTAATATTGCTAATATATAAACAAACGCAGAGGAAAAGACCAAGAATCCAATGAAAAAAACGGGAGATACACGTACAGGCAGTACACAGAAATATATATGTAAATGATCTTTAAAATTCAAAAGATGTTTGATTTCACTCATAATTTTTTTTTTTTTTTTTTTTTTTGAGACGGAGTCTGCTCTGGTCGCCGGCTGGAGTTGCAGATGGCCTGCATTCTCAGGCTCACTGCCAAGCTCCGCCTCCCGGGGGTTCACGCACTTTCTCTGCTCAGGGGGGCCTCCCGGAGTAGCTGCGAGACTAAAAGGGCGGCCCGGCCAGGTCGGCCCGGGTAGTTTTTTGTATTTTAGTAGAGGACGGGGTTTCCCATGTTTTAAAGCCGGATGGTCTTGATCTGCTCTGCACCTCGTTGATCTGGCCCGTCTCGGGCTCCAAGCTGCCTTTCGGGATTACAGGCTTGAGCCACCGCGGGCGCCGGCCGATTTCACTCATATTTTAAAGCAAATTAGAAGTATAAGTGCGGGCTATCTTAAAACTGAGTGCATGAGGTACAGACCAAGAAGGTTTCTCAACATTAGCACCACTGACATTTCAACCAGATAATTTGTTGCAGAAAGTTGTTCTGAGTTTTTAACTCCTTGGCTTCTACCCACTAGACGCCATCAGCATACCTCCTTCAAATTCAAACATCTCCAGACATTACCAAACCTCCCATAAGGGGTAAAGCTTATAGAACAATCAGAAAAATCTCAACATTAACTGGATATCTGATTATATTAAGACACTATTCTTAAATTTTTCTTTTAGGTTTGATTATAACACGTTTTTTTTTTTTTTACAAAAGGATTGTTTTAATTAAAACTGAAATATTAACAGATGAATAAGATGTTGGGATGCTCCAAAATAATCTAAGAAAGGGTAGCAGTTAGAAATGAATAAAATTGTAAGTGCTGCAGCCAGATGATTGAAACACAGAGTTTCAATATTCTACAACTGTCCACAGCAAAAAAATTTTAAAATATCCTCTACACGCTCACTTTTGGCAAATGTAATTTATTGCATGAAAGGGCAAGTTTCAGATGAAATAAGTGAAATGAAAAAGGATTTGCCTAGAATGAGGAGGTAAGATGAAGATGGTAGCTGGTAACACCTTGGTTACATGTCCCTGCCCAAATCTCATGTCCAATTTTAATCCTCAATGTTGGAGGTACAGCCTGAAGAGTAGTAACTGGATCACGAGGTGGGTTTCTCATGTATGGTTTAGTGCCACTCTCCTTGGTACTGCTATCCTAGCAACAGTGAGTGCGTTCTTTTTAGATCTGGTCATTTAAAGGTGTGTGGCATCTTCCCCTTTACTTTCTCTTGCTCCTGGACATCCCTGCTTCCCCCCTTCACCTTCTGCCATCATTCTAAGTTTCCTGAGGCCTCTTCAGAATCCAAGCAGACTCCAGTACCATGCCTCCTGCAAAGCCTGCAGAATTGTGAGCGAATTAAATCTCTGTTCTTTATAAAGTATGCAGTCTCAGGTATTTCTTTATAGCAATGCAAGAATGGACTATGGGGTTAAAAGTAGAAATGAGTTGTTATAATTTCTTCCCCCAAATTCATCCATTCATTTATTCAGTCAACCAAAAAACATTCAAGGGTCTGCTATAGACCAGGAACCATTCTAAATGTTGCGGACAGAGCAATGAACTAAAAACAAAAAAAACCCTGCCCTCATGAACTTACATTCTCATACAATCAAACAAAAATAAATTACACTGGAACAAGGTTTCTCATCTTGGTGACATTTTAGGCTGGTTAATTCTTTTTTGTAGGAGGCTGTCAAGTGCACTGTTGGTTATTAGCAGCATCTCTGGCCTTCGCCTTCTAGATGTCAGTGGCCGCCTCCAGTTACAACAACAAAAATATCTCCAAACATTGCCAAACGTTCCTTGGGGGGACAAAATTGTCTTCAGTTGAGAAACACTGAGTTAAAAGTAAGTGTTATGGAGAAAAATGAAGCACTGAAGGAGTTTAGGAAGTAATCTGAGGGTGACAGCGAATTTATAACATAAAATAGGACAGCTGGGGAAGAGTACTTCAGGTATAAGAAACAGGTATAAAAGTTTTGAGGCAGAAAGATGACGGCATATTTGAAGACCTATTAAGAAGTACAGTGTAGCTGGAACAGAGGAAATAAGGAAGAAAAGTAGGAAATCCACAGAGCATTTAATAGGAAACATCTGAGCCATGTTAAAACATTAATAAAAAAATGACATATGGGATTACTTCTGGTTGTAGCGAAATAAGTTCCTGTAAGACTGACCCTCCTGCAAATAACATAAACTTTAGGGGGAAAAAAATACAAACACACACACAACACACCAGAACTATGTGCAGGCAATAAAAAAATGACCAAAAAATAGCAGGTAGATTCTTGAGAGGTTAAAATGGGGAAGCACAGAGTATCAAGGGTCTACTTCCGGCTTATTTGTAGCTTTTAGCCTGAGGGAAGCCATCCCAGGCAGCTGAAACTCCAAGGAAACCATCTTTTTGGCCTGAAGAATCAGAATTAGAGTTCAGGGAAAGCAAAGCTGCTAGAAAGTGAGGGAATGCTGGAAAGGAAACAGCCAGAGAGGAGGAGCCCCTAATTCTGTATATGAAATCTCTGGCTAACCCTTGAAAACCACACATGTACAGGGTAGATTCCAAAGGAGACCTGAAGGACTCTTCCACGGCTGTCCTATTTAAATAATCAGAAAACTGAGATGAGATGTGAGTTAACACCCAAAAGACAGCACTTGTAGTTTGAGTTCGATCAAATTAAATGCCTGATTAAAAACAAAACACAACCACCAAATCAATGCTCTCTGGAGGAGTATAACACTATTTCAGAGTCTCCATAGCATAATATTCCAATGCCCAGGATGCAATCCAAAATTATTTGATATACAAAAAGGAAAATGTGATTCAACCTCAAGAAAATATACCTATCAATAGACTCCAACCCTGAGATGACTCAGATGTTAACAGTAGTAGGCAAGGATTTTAAAGCAGCTATTAGAATTAAGCTTCATGACACAAAAGAAATCCGTATTTATATGACCAACATACACTTATAATGAATGAAAAGATAAGCCACCAGAGAAATAAAACATATATAAAAAAAAGAACAAGCTGGAGAGTTTTAAAAGTGAAAATGGTAGTGTCTGAAATACATTGAATGGGCTTAGCAAAATGGAAGGCACAGAAAAAAACTATCACAGAATCTGAAGATAATCAATAAAAACTATTCAATTTGAAGAGTGGAAAAAATGATACGAAAGAAAAAAAGGAAGCCTCAGGGACCTGTGGGATATCAAAAGTCTTAAATATAAACCCCAAGAGGAAAGAAGAAAAAATACAACAAAAAGTATCTTAAATAATAGCCAACTCTCTCAAATTTGGTGAAATACATATATCTATGGATTCAAGAATCTCAGCAAACCCTGAACAAGTTAAGGGTGCACACACACAAAAAAACTCATGCCCGGTCACAACGTAAGTCAAACTACTAAAAACCAAAATTAACAGGAAAATATCTTAATAACAGAGACCACCACATTACATACAGGAGAGAATGATTCGATTATAGCTGACTTCTTACAGAAAACAGGAAGTAGACAATGTCGTATTATCTTTAAAGCATATCTGGTCTCTGGCCAGGCACAGTGGCTCACGCCTCTAATTCCAGCATTTTGGGAGGCTGAAGCAGGCAGATAACCTGAGATTGGGAGTTGGAGACCAGCCTGACCAAGACGGAGAAACCCCATCACTATTAAAAATACAAAATTAGCCAGGCATTGGTGGCACATGCCTATAATCCCAGATACTCCTGCCTGAGGCAGGAGAATTGCTTGAACTCAGAGGCAAAGGTGGCGGTGAGCCAAGATCATGCCATGGCACTCCAGCCTGGGCAGCAAGAGCAAAACTCCATCTCAAAAAAAAAAAAAAGGGTATTTGGTCTTCAATCCCATTTCCCTGGCATAGAACTCCTAAATCCTTATAATCTCCTAGTGGAGACTTTTTGTATGCTAATGAGTTGACTGCCGGCAGGCTGGCCCTAGGTAGCTTCAGTGTGGGGGATGGTCACTGGAAAGACCAAGGAAAGAGAGGGCTAGAACTTTCAGTTCCACCTACCAACCTCTGGTGAGGGGAGAAGGGCTGAAGGTCAAGTCACCATTGGCAAACGATTTAATCAACACTGAATAATGAAGTTTCCATAAAAACCAAAGGACAGGGTTTGGAGGGCTTCCAAACAGCAGAACACATGGAGGTTCCTGAAGAATGGTGCTCGAGGCAGGGCATGGGAGCTCCCTGCCACCTCCCCCATATCTTGCCCTATGTATCTCTTCAACTTTATTTTGTAGTATCCTTTATAATAAACTGGTTTATTTATAATTTATAAATGCAGGTTTTCCTTAGTTCCATAAGCCACACTAGTAAATTAACTGACCCCAAAGAGGCAGTCATGAAAACCATAACTTGAAGCTAGTCAGTAAGAAGTTCTAGAGGCCCAGACTTGCAGGTGGTGTCTGAAGGGGCTGGGGAGTCTTGTGGGACTGAGCCTTCACCCTGTGGGATCTGACGCTATCTCCAGGCAGTGTCAGAGTTGAACTGGAGGATACCCAGCTAGTGTCTGCTGCAGAACTGATTGCTGGCTTGGTGTGTGTGGAAAAAGCCTCCCACCCCCGCCCCACATTTAGTCACAGAAACCTTCTGCGTTGATTATTGGGGTATGAGAGAAGAAGAAAAACTTTTTTTTTTCCCACTTACATACTGAAAGGGAGAAAAAAATCTGGCACCCCAGAATTCTATATCCGGTGAAAATATTCTTAAAGAAGGTAAAATAAAAGTATTTTCAGAAAAGAAAATAAAGAGAATTTGTCACCAGCAGATCTACAAGACTATACGGAAGAGCCTAAAAGATAAAGAATGAATAGAGACTTCAAGGACTTCAAACATGTAAAACTGTTTTCTCAACCAGAAGACATTTTCAAGATCATCTTGCCCAATCCCTTCATTTTACAGAGGCAAACCAATGAAATTAAAGACTGTAAGATACTATAATTATCCAGCAGTTAATCTACCAAAAAGTAAGTCTACGTTAGGCAAAGCAATGGAAGAAAATAAGATTTCTTTTATAACGAGTCAGAATACAAAAATTCAGTAACAGGACCCTGTTAAAACTGGCATAGACAGGCCGGGTGTGGTGGCTCACGCCTGCAATCCCAGCACTTTGGGAGGCTAAAGGGGGCGGATCACTTAAGATCAGGAGTTCAAGACAAGCCTGGCCAGCATGGTGAAAATCTATCTCTACTAAAAATACAAAAATTAGCTGGGCATTGGCAGGGCGGGGTGGTTCACGCCTATAATCCAGCACTTTGGGAGGCCAAGGTCAGGAGTTTGAGACCAGCCTGGCCAAAATGGTAAAACCCCGACTCTACTAAAAATACAAAATTAGCTGGGCATGTTGGCAGGTGTCTGTTATCCCAGCAACGTGGGAGGCTGAGGCAAGAGAATCGCTTGAACCCGGGAGGCAGAGACTGCAATGAGCCGAGATTCCACCACTGCACTCCAGTTTAGGGAACAAGAGCAAGACTTGTCTCAAAATAAATAAATAAATAAATAAAAATAATTAGCTGGGTGTGGTGACTCACACCTGTTAATCCCAGCTACTCAGGAGACTGAGGCAGAATAACTGCTTGAACACAGAAGGCGGAGGTTGCGGTGAGCCCAGATTGTGCCACTGCATTCCACCCTAGGTAACATAGCGAGACTCCATCTTAAAAAAAAAAAAAAAAAGAAAAAGAAATAAAGCTTATTTCTTAAAAACTAGTAAAGCCCAGTGTAGCGGCACATACCCACAGTCCCAGCTACTGGGGAAGAGCTAAGGTGGGAGGATGGCTTGAGGTCAAGAGTTTGATGGAGCCTATGAATAGTCACTACACTTCAGCCTCAAAAACAAAAAAGGCAGAAAAACAAAACAAAATCCCCAAAAAACAACCTACCAGACAGAGGTATCTGTTGCATACTTACATAATTAAAATAATCATGATATAAAAAACACAAAAATACTCTATTGCATAAAATACTACTTTGTTATATAAGGACATGTCAGCCAGGTGCAGTGGCTCATGCCTGTGATCCTAGCACTTTGGAAGACCGAAGTGGGTGGATGGATCACTTGAGGTCAGGAGTTCAAGACCAGCCTGGCCAACACGGTGAGACCCCATTTCTACTAAAAATACAAAAAATAGGAGGGCACCATGTAGCATGCCTGTAATCCCAGCTACCTGGAGGCTGAGGCAGGAGAGAATCGCTTGAACCCAGGAGGTGGAGGCTGCAGTGAGCCAAGATCACTCCAGCCTGGGCAACAGAGCAAGACTGCCTCAAAAAACAAACAACTTGTCAGAAGTGATGGCATGCACCTGTAGTCCAGCTACTAAGAGGGGTAAGGATGAAGGATTGCTTAAGCCCAAGAGTTTGAGGCTGCAGTGAGCTATGGTTGTCATTGCATTCTAGCCTGGGTGACAGAGCAAGGACTCATTGCTTACCTGGGGTGGGGGGTAGAGGGAGTGTCAATGGGAGCAAACATGTCTAAAATAGTACTGATTTTTCTATTTAAAGTATTATCACTGGAAATGAATGGAACATAACAAACTCTGAAATTTCTGGTGTATGAATACATGAAATAAATAAAACCATAAGACACAAAGATCAATGGAATTTCTCAAGCCCCTAAGACAGGTACATAATAAGGATGCAATCCACATCTTCAGAAATTTTGTCCAGTCCTGAGAGAAAACAAGATACCAAATTTCATTAAGAAACACGATATATATGAAAACAGTGAAAAATTTGTTATCCTGAGTCTCTTATGCATATTAAGTTTGTACAACTTTGCAACACACATCTCAACTGCTTGGCCATAGGTACTTACCCCAAAAGCTGGAACTTCTTCACTCTTTATTTCATTTATTCGAACCAAATAGTTAACAAAGTCTCTGGCAGCATTGCTTTGTGCATCTTTTTTATTGGTGGAATTTCCCATGCCAGTGTAATTATAGCCTTCCACCTGAACCTTAAAAAAAAAAAGAAACAAAAAACAAAACAGTTAACTTTAGGAAATATACTCGAAAGAAAAAGCTTGAATTGTGTTGTATAGTGATAACACAAAAACAATGTTAAGAGGTTCAGCTATTTTTTCTCATATAACAGAAGGTTCACATTACAATCTGATTCTGTAATATCCACAAACAAGCTCTTCATTTGTATTTAAGCACTTTGATTTGAAGCAATCAAGAATTGCTCTGCTTTCTAAAGGTGCTTGTAAAACTGCAAACAGTTGATCCAACTTTTCCCATCCCGACTACTGGTGCTGAGGAAGATACAGGCTCTAATTAGAATAATTTACCTGCCAGATTGCTTTAAAAGCAATGCTGACTTGAAAATGATTAAGAATAGCAGTCAAGTCACAATAAACTGTCATTTCCTAATGTGCAACACATTAACATCTCCAAACAGAAAACATTCTTTAACCCCAAAATGAACCTCATAAATCACATAAATGCAAACTGTATTCTTTAGTACCTCACACATGAATTTCTGCCTGTTTTTGTTCCCCACCGCTCTAATTTCATAGGACGGGGTCATCTTCCTTTTGCCACACCAGGCATACAGAAAATTTTTAACGTCACCCATGATTCAAGTGTCTTCTTCAGATCTAAGAAAACAAAAGTCAGTTAAAAACACAATTTATAATAGCAAAAACTGGGAGGAACCAATTATCTGGATTACTGAATCTAGGTTAAACATAGGATATTCTATCATGTTGCTGTTAAGACTTCCCATAAATAAATTTTAATGACATAATTGAAACTTTTACATGTTGTAAGAAAAAGGATACAAAACGGTATGATTTGAACTACATGAAAAGTACATATACATGACCAAGACTGGAAAGAAATACCCCCTAAAATGGTTATCTTTGGGGACTAAGAGTGATTTTTATCTTTTGTTACAAAGTATTTTATATAAGGCCCTACATTCTACAACCGGCACCTTATTATTTAACTCAGTTCATCCTCACAACAACGGCACACAGATATGGTTGGTACTATCATTGTCTTTTCAGGAAGCTTCCCTCCTAAACTTCCTTTCTAAACTAGGACTTTGAAAGTTAAGTAACTTCCAAGTCACCCACAGTAGAGGCCTAAATTCAAATTCAAACAACTATATATTAAGAAACAGCTATTATTTGCATATAAACTCAATGTTTTATTCTCATTCTAATTACGCCCATTAGCACACAGTTTCCAAAGTTGTGGTCATGTATTAACAATATAATAAAGTTCAAATACATTAAGCACTCAGTACTGAAGACAGTGACCTATTATTAACTTAAATATTCTATACCAAATCTCTCCTTTAGGCCTTATTATTTATTAAAATTTGAGGATACTAAAGTTTTCTTGAAATGCAAAAATCAGTCTTGGCACTTCCTCTCTGCCTCAGTCTATAAAATACCAGAAGATATGGAGCCTATCAGCCTAAATGCTGAGTCTAAACTGTAAGGAAGATATCTGAGACCACATTTATAACCAGAGAAAATAAAATGTGCTATGAATTTATTTTGCTGTGAAACGAATCCTATTACCAGCATTAAACCGTCTGCTTCACGTTTCACGTTTGATGCATTTTGTTAGCACCTACATCTAATGGATCAAACTGTACCCTGGCATAAATTTGTTACGTTTGAGTGGTCCCAGTCTAACTCTGGTCATCCATCTGGTGAAGGGAATGTCCTATTAACAAAAAAGCCGTGGAAAGCTGAAGATGTTTATCTGGAAATTCCACCTCGTGAATAATTAAACATGCCCTCATGGTGAATGAGTAATATGAAGGACTATACTATCAAACTCCTGTCTCCCTAGTCTCATACAACCCCATAATTTTCAATACCAACTACATGCTATCGATGCCCAAATACATATATTGAAGGTTTAGTCTTTTCTTTTTTTTAGACAGAGTCTCATTCAGTCTCAGGCTGGAGTGTAGTGGCGAGATCTCGGCTCACTGCAACCTCCGCCTCCAGGGTTCAAGCGATTCTCCTGCCTCAGCCTCCCCAGTAGCTGGGACTACATGCGCCCGCCACCACGACCAGCTAAATTTTTCTTTTTTTTTTTTTGAGACGGAGTCTCGCTCTGTCTCCCAGGCTGGAGTGCAGTGGCCGGATCTCAGCTTACTGCAAGCTCCGCCTTCCGGGTTTACGCCATTCTCTTGCCTCAGCCTCCTGAGTAGCTGGGACTACCGCCATTCTCCTGCCTCAGCCTCCTGAGTAGCTGGGACTACAGGTGCCCGCCACCTCGCCCGGCTAGTTTTTCGTATTTTTTTTTTTTTTTTTAGTAGAGACGGGGTTTCACCGTGTTAGCCAGGATGGTCTCGATCTCTTGACCTCGTGATCCGCCCGTCTCGGCCTCCCAAAGTGCTGGGATTACAGGCTTGAGCCACCGCGCCCGGCCAGCTTTTTGTATTTTTTAGTAGAGACGGGGTTTCACCATGTTAGCCAGGATGGTCTCGGCCTCCGAAAGTGCCAAGATTACAGGCTTGAGCCACCGCGCCTGGCCGACCAGCTAATTTTTTATATTTTTAGTATACACGGGGTTTCACCGTGTTAGCCGGGATTGTCTGGATCTCCTGACCTCTTGATCTGCCCGCCTCAGCCTCCCAAAGTGCTGGGATTACAGGCGTGAGCCACAGCCCCCAGCCTGTCGTTTCTCTTTAAAGTCCAAAATCAAGTTCATCCCACTGTGGCACTAACTCACCCATCTGCATGCTATCTTGGCATCTCAGTCAAAAACAGAATTTTAAATTTCCCCTCAAATCTGTTCCAACACCCTACCCTACATTTCGGTTTCCATACACGGCACAACATCCACCAAGTTACTCCTGGCACAAGTTGAGAGTCGTCCACTCCCTGAAGATTCTCCACAGTTATCCCTTGTAGAACCCTTACTGTGCGTCAAACAATATTCATAATAGATTATCTAAATGGAACTATTTTACTTAATCCTTAGTAATCTTGTATAGGTAAGACCACTATCCCTTTAGAGAAGGAAACTGAGACAAAGAATATCTTGCCTCAGGAAGACAGAGCTACTAATTAGAAGAACAATAATTCGGGCAGGCGCTGTGGCTCACGCCTGGAATCCTAACACTTTGGGAGGCCAAAGCGGTGGGATCATGAGGTCAAGATGTCGAGATCATCCTGGCCAACATGATGAAACCCCATCTCTACTAAAAATACAAAAATTAGCTGGGCGTGGTGGCGCGCGCCTGTAGTCCCAGCTACTCGGGAGGCTGAGGCAGGAGAATCACTTGAACCCGGGAGACGAAGGTTGCAGTGGGCCGCGATCGCGCCACTGCACTCCCGCCTGGCGACAGAGCGAGACTCCGTCAAAAAAAAAAAAAATCAAGAATTTCAGAAAACGTAGCCTGACTCCAGATCTACCACCTTCCACCACTGCGCATTTCTCCTTCAAAATACGTCCCCTAACCATTCGCTTCTCCCCATCTCTCCTGCCACCACTATTGCACACCCGGCTAAATACTGTCCTATACGGTTTCTGTTTCCACTCTTGCCGCCCTAAAACCCATTCTCCTTTGAAGGCCTTCTCGCCACACTCCAGTCACATGGCCTGCTTTCAGCTCCCGCCCAGTCTCTGCCGTTAGGCGCTAACTAATCCCTTCCGCTTCTGCAGGCTCTGCTTTTCCTTCGCGTCGGCCGAGGTTATCAGCTCAAAGCCTCCCTCCTTCGAGACGTCTCACCTCGCTATACTAGCCAAAGGCGCTCTCTCTTTACATTCTTTAATTTCTTTTTGCTCTAGCCACAAGGCCTGCATGACGGCGCCAGTTATTTGTGGCTTGAATGAATGACTGAAAGACCCTAGGTGAATGGCGCCCCGACAGCAACCACCACAGGCGATGCACCCTCTTCCCTCAGCCGCCGCGGTGCCCCGGCGTACGCAGGCTAGAGGAGGAAGCGGGCCTTGGTTGCTAGAGGCAGCAGCGGGAACCGCTGGGCGAAGGGGAGGGGGCCACAGGCTGCCTGGGCAGCGCAAGCGCACCTCGGCGAGGCGCGCACGCAACCCGCAATCCGGGGACCCGCGGGCGGCTCGTCCCTTCCCCCACCCCCAGCCGCCGCCGCCGCCCGCGCTTCGCAACAAAGCCGGCTGCGGAGCCACGGTCCACGCCGCCCGCCCGCGACCCCGCCGCCCCGCACGGTGGTCGGAAAGTCTCTCCCTTACCAGCCTTCGCTTCCTGGTGCCCAACTCTTAGGACCGTGTGTGACTCTGGCCTTCCACGGAGACAACAGAGAAACGCACTGCAACTCGCATGGAGGAATCGGCGAAATGGCTCCGACCGCGGCGCGAGGGGGCGGGACTAGCGAGCGTACGCATGCGCAGAACGCGCGCCGGGGCGGGGGATGGTGAGGGCGCGCCAATGGAGGGGGCGGGGCTCAGCCACCTCGCGGCGCGGAAGGGTTTCGTTGCTAGGGAGATGCGCTGCGCCAGGCGGGAAGCGGGCCAGGCCTGCTACTCTAGATAATCCGCTACCCGCGATAATCCGCTACCCGCTTTTGCGCATGTTAGGGATTTGACGACCTGTAGCATTCTGATGTAGCAAATGTTTCGCAGGGTCTGTCATAGGGATCTCTGGTGAGAGGAGGTTCCCTTTGAAGGCAGAACTGGAAACCTTGCTGCTAACTGGGTAGGGTTGTTGAGATAATTACATGAAATGGCATATGAAGGGGAGGCTTAGTTCAATACCTGGCACGTAGTAGGTGTTCAGTAGGCGTAGTTACTGTATTGATTCAGATAGTCTCAACGCCAACGTCTCTTGAAAGAAATAAACTGGCCGGGCGCGGTGCCTGTAATCCCAGCATTTTGGGAAGCCGAGGTGGGCGAATCACTTGAGGTCAGGAGTTCGAGACCAGCCTGGCCAACGTGGCGAAACCCCGTCTCTACTAAAAAAATACAAAATTAGCCAGGCATGGGGGCGGGCGCCTGGAATCCCAGCTACTCAGGAGGCTGAGGCAGGAGAATCGCTTGAACCCCGGGGTGGGGGCTGGGGGGGCGGCGGAGGTTGCAGTGGACCGAGATCACACCATTGCCTGGGCGAGAGGGCGAGACTCCGTCTCAAAAACAAACAAAAAACCATGAAAGAAATAAGCTTAGTGAAGGCGGGCATTCTGCCTGGCTAACGCTGGTCACTCTCTGCTGTGCCTGGAACATTGTAAGTGCTCAGCAAACTAGTTTAAGGTAGGAATAAAATCTGCAAGGTTGCTTTTGTTTAAATTGGATAAACTTTTGTGTTCCAAGTCTTTGGAATAATTGTATCTTTAATTATTATACTAGTCGTCGTTAAATTTTGAACTCCAGTGCTTCCCATGAAGGTAATGATACACAACATTTCCAGCTGGGATTGTTCCAGGGAATCCAGGCTAATCAATTATCTGGGCTCATTATATCTATGGATATAATTCACCTCTTTCCTTATGTTTTTGTTAATCCTTCTAGCTCACAGTGATCACTCCCTTTAAAACTGTCATTCTTAAAATCAGCACAACATAGTTTAGCATTTACTCATTATTTTCTTCATGTGATTGTTCTCTTTAAGAATAAAATCATTGAAGGAAAGACCTTAATTTTTTTTTTGTACCCTTCAGGGTGTTGAAAGCAGCAGGGGCCTAGAAGACATTAAACTGATACCACAGAAATACAAAGGATCATTAGAGACTGTTATGAACAACTATATGCCAGCAAATTGGAAACCAAATGGAAATGGGTAAATTCCTGAACAGATACAACTTATCAAAATTGAACCAAGAAGAAATAGAAAACCTGAAAAGACCAACTATGAGTAATGAGATTGAATCAGTAATATAAAGTCTCCCATCAAATAAAAGCCCAGGCCCTGATTGCTTCACTGCTGAATTCTACCAAACAGTTAAAGAAGAACTAATACCAATTCTTCTCAAACTCATCCTATGAGGCCAGCATTACCCTGATACCAAAACTAGATATGGACACAAGAAAAAAAAATCTATAGGCCAGTATCCCTGATGAAGATAGATGCAAGAACCCTCAACAAGGCCAGGTGCGGTGGTTCACGCCTGTAATCCCAGCACTTTGGGAGGCCAAGGCACGTGGATCACCTGAGGTCAGGAAATTCGAGACCAGCCTGGCCAACATGGCGAAACCCCGTCTCTACTAAAAATACAAAAATTAGCCGGGCAAGGTGGTGGGTGCCTGTAATCCCATCTACTTGGGAGGCTGAGGCAGGAGAATTGCTTGAACCTGGAGGGGGCGGAGGTTACAGCCAGCTCAGATCGTCCCACTGCACTCCAGCCTGGGTGACAGAGTGAGACTCCATCTCAAAATAAGTAAATTAAGAGACTCAACTAGCATAAATGAATTGCAAGTCTTTTATAGTATATAATGAGCACAACAAAAGTATCAATATATTATATGGAAATACATTTTTCAAAGGTGGATCTTTAGCTTCCAAGGATTAAGAATTTTGTTATTGAGTTGGTTCTTCATTCAGGCTCTGCACCTGAGACCTACAGTCCCCTGGGATTTGGGTCCGAGGACTGGCATTACCTTTGTAGGTGGCCCTTGGCAACTAGCACTGTCTAAAATCTTAACATTTGCAGATGAAGCCTTACAACATGTCCCAAAAGTATGGAAAGTGGGCCGATTTCAACACAACCATTACCTGTTCCCAGTAGCTGACCAACTAGGGAGATTTCAGAGGTTAATCAAGCAGGACAGAGCAGGGTAGGGAAATTTTTTTAAGCTTTATTATAAAACAGGTAACTTTGTCCCTATTAAGAATTTGGAACTGAGGCTATAGGTCACTTATGATCAAATAATGAAAGGTCTGCTTCAACTGGACTACATAACATTCCACATTTACCTTTTTGACTAGAAATAACAGATGAAAGTTCACTTAGTTTGGTGGGAAACAAGAGATACAAAGATATCTTCTTCTCCAGGATGAAACTCCTAAAGGTAAATGTTCACTGAGTACCACTGTCGCTCAAATTTAAGACATCTGGAGTTCCTTTGAGCATAGTTCTGCTCTCATATTTCCAATCACTTCATCTAGACTCCTCCTCAACTTCTCTTCCTCTGTGTGCACTCCAATTGCAAGTCATGCCCAGGTTCTATTCTTAGCACTCTATATACCCTCTACCTGGAGAGTCTTATTCTTCCTATATTCCAACCACCATCCATATGCTGATATGGACTGAATATTTGTATCTCCCTCAAATTTGTATGCTGAAGCCCTAATCCTCAATGTGATGGTATTTGGAGATGGGGCTTTTAGGATATAACTGGGTTTAGATGAGGTCATGACAGTAGAGCCCCCATGATGGGATTAGTGCCCTTACAAGAGGATGAGACCAGAACCTTCTCTCCTCTGATATAATTACCCACATAAACCTTCACATATTGAAGAGCTGGTTGATCTCTTAACAAAGGGGTCTCCAATTCCTGAGCTGCAGACCAGTACTGGTCCATGGCCTGTCAGGAACGGGGCCGTACAGAAGCAAGTGAGCGAAGGGCGAGCGAGCATTACCACCTGTCACATCAGCAGTAGCATTAGATTCTTATAGGAATGTGAACCTTATTGTGAACTGCAGATGCAAGGGATCTAGGTTGCGTGCTCCTTATGAGAAAATGCCTAATGATCGGAGGTGGAATGGCTTCATCCTGACACCATCCCTCCCAGGCCCCTGGTGCGTGGAAAAATTGTCTTCCATGAAACCTGTTCCTGGTGCCGAATAGGTTGGGGACTGCTGGTTTAAAGGACTGATGACGCTTTTAATGCAGTGAGTGACACAGATGAAGTATATAATGTGAATTCCAGCAGAAATGGATGAAGAGACTGAAGAACAGACCCTATCTGATTCTTTTTAAAATTATTTTCTTGTTATATAATTATGGTCATTCAACAGCTAATTTCTATTAGACTTCTTTTTTATTGCTTGTTGTACATATGTATAAGTGAATATTTGTCTTTTCTATAAGCAATCATAACATTGGAAATCATTTTTCTGTCTCCATTTTATCAGTTTTTCTTGAACCATTTGTTAATCTACAAGTTCTATGGCTATATAGAAATCTATTCACATTCACAGGATTTTGCAACATGCTTTGCTCCATTTTTACAGTTGTATTTGCTTTCTCCATATTTATTCTACAGGAATTAATTTATAGTTTGGCTTGCTTCTTAGTTATGTAGTCTTGAAATGCCATATTCACATTTGCTTTTATGGTTCCCATATTAAGTTAGTTCAGGGCTTTATTTACCCATGCATTTGTATATTTGAGCATTTTTGTTGCTTGCTTTATACAAGCTTTAATTGAGACTAATACATGTCTTTCTTTTCTTTTTGTAGAGACAGGGTCTTGTTATGTTGCCCAGGCTAGTCTCAAACACCTGGCCTCAACTGATCCTCCCACCTCAGCTTCTGAAAGTGCTGGGATTACAGGCATGAGCCACCACAAGAACACATTTCTATAAGGTTATGGGGTTTTACTTTTTTCCAGTGTTAATTAGTTTCACATATCTAGAATTTATAATTTCTTACTGGATACTAGTATAGAATTACTGTATTTATTTACCTGAACAAATTAATGTTTCCCTCTACAAACTACTTTAGAAAGATTTTCAATAAAGGTAAATGGGACGTAATAATCTATTAAGAGAAAATGACTCAGAGTGGAACCTGTAGCAAAATATAAATTTGCTGTCTTTAAAAGACGAATTGAAAGCAAAAGATTCCAAAAGCTTAAAAAAATGGAGATGCCCTAAATAAACTTACCATTGAAAACAGAAAATGTTGAATACAATAAAAAAATGCATTGTTGTGCTGCCAAGAAAGAAAATGCTTTAGAGGTAAACATTAATGAAGTGAATGAATGAATCCAGAGAGGCAAGAGAACCCTGACGTAAGCACCTACCCTGAAAGGGTCTGCTGAGTTTTAATGAACTTGAGCTTCTTTTTAATAAAAGCTGCACTGGGGTTTAGGAGAAAGGAGACAAAAGAGACTGCCCAACATGCAGAGGCTAAGAGGAGACCTACACATAAGCCAGAATGCCTTATATCTTCAGTGAAAAGTGAACAATAGCAACAATGAAAAACCAAACCAACCAGAAGAGGGGAATAAGGAAACTTGTCTATCAAAAACTAGATGCTAGGTAGGAAAAAAAAAAAAAAAAAGGACTCATTTCCTATGATATCCAAAAAAGCCTCAAGTCAATTATTTAAAGTGTTTATTAATCAGCAGAGATAAATCACTTAGAAAGATTAAAATTATATTCTCTTTGGTGGAATATTCTTCTATCCAGACCTCAAACAATTCCTATAAAATTCCACTGAACGTAAGCTCAAGTTCAAAAAATCATAAAACAGGTGAGGATCTTAAGTACCTCTGATGAGTGGCAGGGTATAAGTGGCTTATGTGGGTGATCCCAACACTTTGGGAAGTTGAGGTGTGGGATCACTTGAAGCCAGGAGTTCAAAACCAGCCTGGCTAACATAGTGAGACCCTGTCTCTGTTTTTAAAAAACAAATAAAGTCCAATGAGTTGAGTGCCAGCAGAAAAAGAAAACTGACAGATATCTATAAATATTTTAGATACTAGAATTATCTGTTGCTGAATAGAAATATACCTTTTCCTCATTATTACGTTTAATTCACTCCTGAAAACCCTACTGCTAAGTGAAAAGCCACTAAATGAAAATAATATTTTCACTGGAAAATCATGATGCATTCTGTGTAAACCCAAGAAAACTAAACAAATTCAGACCAAAAAAATCAATTTTTCCAAAGACAAGCTTATATAAACAAGTTGAAATAAAGACAGTTTATTTACAAACTATAATGTAATGAAGGCTTGTTGTAAACTTTCTTCCTTCTTTACCAATTTTTCAGTCTTTAGGGGGGCCTATAGTTATTTTACACTCTAAATTTATAGCACTTAAAGTTACAGCACAGAAAAACACTGTGAGTTTAATGTTCCTGTGGCTTACAACACCTTACAGGAGCTGGCTCCTTTGCAGTCGCTTTACATTAATCACTTCCTACTCTTTCTCATTGGTGTCTGAGCTCTGATTCATTGGCTTCTGTTCAGTTTTCACACTCCAGACTCTTCCATGGCTCAGAACTGTCAAATATGTGGGTCCTACCACCTGGAATGCACCCTCTGCTACTCTTCACCTGACTGGTTTCTTTCCAACATTCTAATTTCAGATTAAGTGTAATGGACCCAGAGAAGCCCCCTCTTACCACCTTGTGGAAATTGGTCCCTCTTCTGCACCTATATTTAGTGTTTTAATTGAATGATTCTGGAGTTCTGCTCAAATTGGGAAGTCAAACCTGATTGAGGTTATTACCTTAGGAAAAGGACAATACTAATTGGTCAATGTTCAGGGGAGTTCAGATAGTAACTGCAACCTGAAGACAACCTGTGATATGGTTTGGCTGTGTCCCCACCCAAATCTCATCTTGAATTGTAGTTTCCATAATCCCCATCTGCTGTGGGAGGGACCTGATGGGAGTTAACTGAATCATGAGGGTGGTTACTCCCATGCTGCTGTTTTCATGAGAGTGAGTTCTCACAATATCTGATGGTTTTACAAGGGGCTTTTCCCCCTTTTGCTCGGCACTTCTCCTTGCTGCTGCCATGTGAAGAAGGATGTGTTTGCTCCCCTTTCTCCCATGATTGTAAGTTTCCTGAGGCCTCCCCAGCCATGCTGAACTGTAAATGTCTTTCCTTTATAAATTACCCAGTCTCAGATATATCTTTATTAGCAGCATGAGAATGAACTAAAACAGCCTGTGAATATTATTTGCCACTCTCACTAACATGCTTTAAATGTGTCCACTCATTCAAGCTCTGAGGGTGGATTACTTTGTTTCACCCTAGTCTGAGGATTCTCAAGAATGTAGTATGTGGTCATTATCCCACCTCCTTCTACCTGAGGTAGGATAACTTTAAAATGGTGCAAACTGGACTTGGACTGTAGACCATACTGAGATGCTGATGCACTTGCCCGCTTGTGGGAACCCACTTCCCCATGACCTCAAAGACAACCTTGTTTTGTGTGCTTGCTGATAGATGAGAAGGCTTGTCTCTCACACCAAAGGCTGGCATTTGTGACAATTTCTGTGCCTATAGGGCCTAACCCAACATCTGGCTCAAACATGGGACGCTGATATTCATGAAGGGCATTCTAGCAGAATATATCAGAGAAAACATATCAGAGGTGAACGTGTGATTGATGTATAATCTCCTTAGGTGGTCCCTCTGGAATAAAACTTCAACACTCTCTGTAACTGGTCTACAGATAAAGGTAACACATCCTGTGGGATATAGTTCTCTATGTATTTTGTTGAATCCATTCCATTATATTTATTAATTGTGTGATTAAGACTTAAGAATATGCTTTAGGGTTCTCCTTCTGGTTGTGTAACTTAAAATGCTAAAATGTATTATATATCAAATAATTTCCTAAGAGTCACCAAGGGGGTTCACAGAGAAACTACGATTTGGGTTTTTTTGTTCACCCAGATAGCCATTTCTCAGCCCCAGGAACCCAAAGTGTGAGGTAGTGCTCTGCCTCTACCTGGGGCTTAGCTCTGCTATTTGCATAATTTTGGTTCCAAGTTTCCCTCTTACTTTCACTGGAGGAAATTGAGGGTTGAGCCAGCATGTGATAAGGGAATGGTTAAATGGCTTGGATGTGTTGTTTCCTCTACTTGATTTGATGGGTTTGTAGATCCAACTCCATCTCCCCTGTATGAAAAGCCTTGGTGAGCTCAGGTGGGTACCTAAGCTTGGGTTGCAGTCACTACGCAAAGTCCCTCAACCCAGCCTTAGACATCAACCTCCTAAGAGTTTGGATTTTCCGTGCCCTTCAGGTGATCAGAAAGAAGAAATTTCTCTCAAGTTGTGGCAAATAACCCTTCTAGGAAAAAATATACATTACTCCCACTGCCCCCCACCCTACTGCCACCTCACCCCCATGGCATTTTCCTACGTCTTTGAATAAACCCAAGAGAGATCCTAAGTAAAACCAATTCCTAAAATCACTCCTGTCCCTCCAACCATCCCCAATGGACTGATCTCAGATTTCTATCTTGAAACAAAGAGGCTGGAAATCAGCTTTTAGTACTGTGTTGAATGAAATATTTCACATGCCATTACTGTAGTTTTAATGTTAAAACAATTTAGGAATATATTATAAACAAAACAATAAGTTCATAGTATTCCAAAATTTTACTTGCTAAGTGCACTATTAATAGCCTACTGCTATATGTATTCATTTCTAAGCTACTGGATGTTAACAGAGCTAAACTCAGACCTGGTCATTTTAAAATCATATCTCCCTTTATGTTCACAAAAGCTCATTAACCATCTTAAAATCCTCTAAGCACTGACTTCACAAAAGCAAAATAGAAAATAGNCCCCCATGGCATTTTCCTACGTCTTTGAATAAACCCAAGAGAGATCCTAAGTAAAACCAATTCCTAAAATCACTCCTGTCCCTCCAACCATCCCCAATGGACTGATCTCAGATTTCTATCTTGAAACAAAGAGGCTGGAAATCAGCTTTTAGTACTGTGTTGAATGAAATATTTCACATGCCATTACTGTAGTTTTAATGTTAAAAACAATTTAGGAATATATTATAAACAAAACAATAAGTTCATAGTATTCCAAAATTTTACTTGCTAAGTGCACTATTAATAGCCTACTGCTATATGTATTCATTTCTAAGCTACTGGATGTTAACAGAGCTAAACTCAGACCTGGTCATTTTAAAATCATATCTCCCTTTATGTTCACAAAAGCTCATTAACCATCTTAAAAATCCTCTAAGCACTGACTTCACAAAAGCAAAAATAGAAAAATAGTTCTTTGTTTATTGGATACCCAAGAATTAATTTTAAAATTTAAATTTGGCTTTAGTATCATTAAGTAAGGATATCACATCCTCAGAACCAAAAACTAACAAAAAACTCATTTTCTTCTTTCAGGAAATTAACAGCTAAAAAGGCAAAAAGAGGGTTGAGGATATATAAATATAACAACTTTTAACTAGCTAATTAAAGAGAGGATTAGCAAAGATAATTGAAGTATACTTATAATTTCAAATTTGCATTTTGAAAAAGTGTTATTTTTAATTCAAAGAGATTAAAATAAGGAGCTAAACTGATATGAATTTCAAATACTCTTTCTCTGCCAATGACCAAAACAATTAGAGATGAAATGAAAACAAAATCTTAGGTAATTAACAGACTGGATAGTCAAGTTTAAAATCAGTAAGGGTTAACTGTCAATATACTTTGATATCAGAAAGCTTACATCAAGGTTTGTTAGAAGGGAGATTAAACAGTTGTTGATATGTTACACAGAAAGAAAAGAGTAAAAGGAGGTATGGAGAGAAAGCTGTGAGTCCTTTGGGTCCTCCCCAAATCTTCTATCACTAAAGAAAAGTAACTGGTTGCAAGTGTGACAGGATAGTAACAGTAGCCTCTAGGCTCACTGCAGAAAGGAAGTCGGCCTTTGATTTCAGTAATTTAGGGTCCTGTGGGACGATAGACAGTCTTCTCAGTGGAGAAAGGGGAAGATTGTGGTGCCTAGAGGAAGAGCCCTTTGGTTCTTTGAAACTTTGAGTTTTCTGTATAGCAAAAAGTGGAGACTTAAATTCATCTTTGGGGAAGACCTTTTCCTTTGTTATGAGAAAGCTGCCCTTTACTTAGTTATAGGAACTGAAACAAGTCCTCACCTGACCCAACGTTTCTGAAGAGAGGAAAGTGGTGACATCGAAATGAATTCAAAAGCATCCATTCTAGAGTTAGACTGAGCAACCAGATGAGCTGGTGTATTTCGAGTCATATATAGTTGAGACATGTTATAGTTTGGTATTAAAGTGCCTGTCTAAATGCAGTAGCTCAGAGTTTTCCTAGATTCCAAATGAATATTTATTAAAATGAAGACATATTATAGTGGTTTAAAATTAGACAACTTTAAAATAGGATTAGGAACCAGAAATTGAGATGAGAGCACCTAAAGACAGATGGAATTAATCAATTACAATTTTCCTCTTGATTCCATTTTATCCATATAAACAGAAATTTCTCCACAAAAAAATCTGTGAAATGAATGACTTAGAGTTGTGACTCCTAGAGTTTTTGCCCCTTCACAAAATAAGACTTTTTAAGGCTCACAATAGGTACCTCAATGCTTGTCGATTGATGTGACACGAGTTCATTTGCTAGGAGAGTTTATTCAAGTTCATCTAAAATTCCCTGAGAAAAGAATGCACTATTTAAGGTAGATTATGTCTCAAGGTACAAAACCTGATTTGATAGAGAGGCACTAGCTGCTAGCTTCCAAGCTTCCATCCTTTAAATCAGCGAAAGAAAGGAAATCCAGGCTCTTCAGTTTAGCTTCAGCACTATCAGTAAACTCCCTGGAGGCTTTCTGCAGTGGAAGCCGGGGTGGGCCCATTGGAATCCCAGAGACCAGAGTCATGATGGCTTTGGTCTGTGACACTCCAAAACCTAGACAGGAAAAATAAATTAGGAAACATGACTGGTACTGTCTGTCTCTCCACAAACATCCCAAAGAAGGAGATCATATGCTAACAGCAACTACTACAACAAGGTAAGATTAAAACAAAAGATGGGAACATTTCTAGTCAATATGACAGATGAGCGATCATTTGAAATCCCTCTTCCTGCTTCAAACACATAGAAATGCTGGAAAATTTTAAAAGTTGATCACAGTAAAAGAAAACGAAGACTCAAGGTTAATCTTAAACCCAAGAAGGAGAAGCCAAAGGTGTCAGGAATAAAGAGGTCAGAAAGGTGAGGAGAAGCTGATGCCAAACAGCCCTTGAGGATAATCTGATTCAGGAATATACTATTGTTGATCAAAGGAGGTAGGACTTTATTGCCAGGATGAAATTTAGTTTAAGCTTATTTAGGAAGTCCCTGAGAAATGCAGTACTTAAGGTGGCTTATGACTCAACGCTGCTGTTTTCATGCTGGTGTTATACGGCTGGGATGGCAATGGAAAACGAAGCCTTAGATCTGTGCGTGGTGAGAAGTTGGAATTAAACTCCCTATGTAAAACCGGTAGTCAGCCTTCTATGAAAAGCAATAAAAAAAACCCAGCCCACTGGTCTGGGGATAGGGAAGAAAGCTTGACTTCTACTAGGCTTGTGGATGGAAACGATCTCATGAAAGAAATCTCAAGCCTGAGCCAAAGGTGAACGCTGGATCCCAATGTACGTTACACACTTAGTATAGGTACTATACTAAGAAATTAACCCAAAGACTGGTTAGAACTGGTGGAACTACAGTGTCCTAGCAGAAGCAAATGTAAACCCACTTGATAGGGTACCTTACAACCTAATGTTCAGTGGGTTACCCAGAAAACAATGGTCTCTGAAGAGGAGCTGAAAAGCTAAAAATTACAAAGCGCATGAAGATAAGCAGCAGCATGAGAACTAGCACATTCAAAAATGGCAAAACTTACATCCTAATAGTAGATGACAGAAAATTCTGAAAGAGACTTCTCAGAGATAAAAGGAGGAATAGAAGTCATAGGCTACAAGAAGAATGGTAGAGTATAAAACAATCAACAAGAAATATTGAAAAATATATATATTTAGGGAAATCAAACAGTGAAAACATAGCTAAAGAATTAGCGATTTTCAAGGTAGAGCTAAGGAAATAATCCAGAATACAGCATAGAAAGATATGTTAAATATTTTTTTTAAAATTGAGATACAGATTGAGAAAATCCAAAATACAACTAATAGACTTTCAGAATGACAGATTTGAGTAAATGCAGTCAAAACATTCTTTACGGATAACAGAGAATTTTTTCAGAACTAAAGAAAGACAAAGCCTTCAGATTGGAGAGGCAGATGGAAGATCAGGTACACTGTTAATATGTAAAAAGCATAACTAATAATTATCCATCATAATCCCCAATCCCCATCTTCTAAAATGTCTGTAATTTGTTTTCTTAGCTGGCTATTGCTTTCAGATTCAAGATATAAGAACTAACTTTCTTTTGCTAAGTTAACTTAGTTACAGTAAAAACTGAGCATTGGGAAGGAAAATATTAGCCTGATTGAATATACAGTAGGCCTCCCTTGTCTGCAGTTTCACTTTCCATGGTTTCAGTTACCTGTGGTCAACTGCAGTCCAAAAATAATAAGATATTTTGAGAGACAGAGAGACTGACCACAGTCATATAACTTTTATTGCAGTATATTGTTATAATTGTTCTATTTTATTATTAGTTACTGTTTATCTCTTACTATGCCTAATTTATAAATTAAACTTCACCATAGGTACGTATGTACAGGAAAAAAACATGGTATATGTAAGGTTTCGTACTATCTGCAATTTCAGGCATCCACTGGTCATCTTGGAACATATCCCCCTGAGATAAGTGAGCACTACTGCACACATCAATTTTTTAGTTTGTCTAAAATTTTAATAGTTCAATACCTATTTTAATGTGCTTTAGGAACATAATAATTATCACACCAAACCCACAATTTTGTGAAAACATTGCTTAGAACAAGGGAACAACAGGTAGTTCACAGCACTGGAGGCACACAAATGTGCAAAAATCATGAAAGTGGAAAAACAAACAGAATGCCCTTGAGGGAGGAAGAGAGCAGGTTGAGAACCCTACAAGAATGAGGGGCATAACACACAAGAGGTGCTTGGGAGAGAGGGAGGAGTTGCCAGGATTATGCAGAACACTGACAGAGAGCAGGGAGGCCTGCCAAAATAAACTTAAAATTTTCCTGCATTAACGCAGATTCAATTGGCCCAAGGGCCAATCTCTTGCAGAAGAAGAGTGGATGGTGGCATTTGTCATTTGTTATGAGAGATTTAAGACACTCTGGAGAGGTTTCTCTACTCAAATTCACTGTATTTCTCCCCACCACTGCTCCCCAATTTTACTTTGTCATATTATCCAAACCTCTATCCATTTAAGCTTACTTGTGTTAATAAACTCTGTTTAAATTGTAAATACTCTTGGGAGAGCTGTCAATCATTCACAACGTAGTAAGATCTGTATTTAGACTGCCTTCCTCCAAGCACTTAGGCTGAAATCAACCTCAATGCAGTAGTAGAATTTTAATAAGCAGAGGCAAGTAAAGGGAGGGAGTGCTGACGGTTTAGGAGAGAAAGAATGGAAAATGGGGTAAGTATGTGCTAAAATGGAGAAGGCTGCCAAAGAGTTTCCAACTAGGTTTACTTCACAGTTTTATATGGTTGGCCCCGAGGGCTAATAAGGGAAACAGAACTCTGCTTGCAGCAGACCATTAAAAGAGAGTTCTTGTTGAACCCTCAGAGAAAGTGATGGTATTCCATTTTCTTTACAGTCTCCAGCAGCAAACAAAGCAGAAGACATGTGGCACTTACCTAGTTTGACCACAAAGTTGATAAATCTCTGGATACAAAACTAGAAAAGAACAAACATATCTATAGTTAGTATTATTGAACTGTGTAAACAATGTAAATAATGTAGAAGTCAAATTACAGAAACCCTAAAAAGTTTGCACACCTTCATTTACTAAAGGTCTGTCAGAGTGGAGAAAAATAGCCAAGTGAAGATGACTGGGATCCATCCAGGCTAAGGTAAGATCTTTTCATACATGTAGGCTTTACAGAATGGGCCCATGCAGAAAAGAAGCTTCAATGATGGAATTCTACAAGAGAGTAAAGATGGGAATCACACCCCTTATCCATCTAGCTTACATAGGTAAACTTACCAGTTGGTGCAGTGGTTTTTAAACTCGGGTACATATAGCTCTGGGGTACCTTCCAGGATGCCTAAGGAGCACGTGGCCAAGGTTAAGATTTATGGGAATCAATTTCTAGATCCTCAACTTCCATAAATGCTGTTTTCTAAAATTGATGAGCATAAGAATTGGCGTGAACTGGAGGTGCAGGTTGTTGTAATTTCACTCATGTAAATAAAACAGAGGGCACTTAAGTACATTAAAGTGAACGAGATCAATTTAGCCCTAACTTTTCGTCTGCTTCTTCACTTGACTAAAAGCTCTTTAAGAGCAGAAACCACCTTCACTGAAATTATGTACTGAGTAAATAAGACTCGCTCACACGTGCCTTCTTAAGAAGAAACAGAGAATGTGGTAAACTAAGTTCCTTACCAACATCGTTTTCAATGGGATGTTTTATTTAGAGTGGAACTAAAAGGGGAAAAAAGATGGAGACTGGATCAACCAATAAGAGAAGCCATTGAATGGAAGGGTCAACATTATAGCTGCTTTAGTCTACTCTATCTATGATTTCCCTGTTCTGCTCAGAACAGGTTAGAATTTTCAGAAATAACTTTTCTAGGAAACTGGGCAGGGTGGCGGGAACCATCAGTGCAAGGAGATGGCAGAGTATGCACAATTCATTCTTCTTACCCTTATCTAAACCAAAGTCTTGTCAATGTTTAGTTGATCTGGCATAGCTTCCTAGATCCCTACCTTGTTCCTGTTCTTAGTTTCAGCTGGTCTGAGGATAGATAAAGGTGAATATTACATATGGTATTTAAACTTTAAGGAAGAAGAAGATTTATAATGGCTCAATTTTGAGGCCTATGGGTAGGGAATAATTAACCACTCTGGATTCTGCTTCTTCATGTTCTCTCTGGGCTAGGGCTGCAGGTCACTCCCTTTAACCCCCAGGATGCTTTGTACTTCTGATCTGTAATCTCTGAATACCCTGATGGCAGCCTGTCCTGTTCAGAAAGATACCACAGCCAAACTTTATTAGGACCAACCACTTGCTTCAGTCAGGTCTTTCCATTCCCACTTATTTTCTTGGGATACACCTCTCAACCACTTATACTATCCTGAAAATCCTCATGCCTCTCAGACCCCAAAAGTCTTGCTCTCATGTCTACCCTACTTTCTGCCACTTCATTCCATTTACACTTTAGAACCATGTGTTAGAACCAGATGTTAGCTGGGCATGGTGGCGCATGCCTGTAGTCCCAGCTACTCAGGAGGCTGAGGCGAGAGGACTGCTTGAGCCCAGGAGGATTCAAGGCTGCAGTGAGCTATGATCACATCACTGAGCTCCAGCCTGGGCAACAGAGCAAAACCCTATCTCTAAATAAAAAAGAACAAGTTGTTGAGACTGTTCCACCCTTCAACTGAGGCTCTTCTTTCCCTGGATGGCTAGGCTGTCCTCCATGGAACATTCACAGCAGCCACTATGTCCTCTGGAGTCTTCCCAGCAACATATCAGCTTCTGCTGGGTTTTTTTTCCTGTCTCAAATCCTGTATCTACTTTGGATCACTCACTAGGCTCTTATTTCTTTCCTGGTGGATGTTTCTAGTTCTCAGCACATTTCCAGGGTGAACAAGACTGACCTGCCCTGACTTTGAATGAAGCCTTCCCCATTTTAGGTTACCATCTTCATAGCTTCCTCATATTCTGTGATAACTCTGGTGTGATGTCCTCAAGGGAACAGCCTGTGGTCATTTTCCCAGAAATCTATGGCCATTATAGTCACAAAAGTACTTTGAAGATAGAGTAAAAATAAGATCCTTTCTAGGAGGAAGAGAGGAGCCATCCCTGTATGGGTCCTGTCCTGATTAGACATGTCGGGAACACAGAAAATGGGGACAGCTTTCTTTGGTTTTAGACAAGAAAAAGTACAAAACAGAAGAAAGGTAAAGAAAGAGGCAGCTGGGCAATAATGAGGGCAGGCATGGTAGAGAGAAGAAAAAGAATCCTCAAGTGGGGAAGAAAAAAGGCTGTGATTTATGGGAAGGGAAGAAAACGTTTACCTGATAGTTCAGGGCTAAAGAGAGGTCCTTTCGTTCAAAAGCCTCCAACATCTGGTTTGTCTTTTTTCCCAGGTAGTTATAGGTACTGGCAAGACAATAACAAATACTGTAGGTTCAATAACTCAACAGGAAAGGTCCAGATCTTCAAATCCCTCTGCTGTTTAAAAGGGAAAAAATACACCTAGTCCTCCTAAAGTCTGTTTTTGGGTCCTAATCTATTAGGGGATCAGACTGTCTTCAGTTCTGAGTTTTCCAGCAATACTAAGCAGCACTGCAGAGAAGGGATTGAGACAAAAGGGGATAAAGGAAGAAAAGCGGAAAAAAGATAAAGAAAAAAAATGGAGGTGTCTTTGCTAGCAAGCGACTGAGGCCAGCTCTTGCCCTAGGGTACACACAGGTGCAATGCTAGACAAGAACTGTGGATAAAATGTAGCATCTGAGGTGAGTCCTAAAAGCCTTATGCTGAAACACTGGGTGGACGGAGCACCATGAAAGCAGGGGCAAATCCTAACAAATTACCCATATTCCTTGCTCATGGGTATATTACTTAAAAACTAGTTTCTAGATAGTAATATTAATAATAATGATAATAAAATGAGGGATCATTTACTAAGTGCCTATTATATTATAGGTGCTTGACATAAATCATGTCTAATCCTTGTAAAACCCTGCAAGGTAGGCCTGGTTTTTATTTTGATTAAAGAAGGGCTTCAGAGTTTCCACAAAAACTTTCCATTGCTTCATGTTGTCTTCTATAACAATTCAACAAAAATGAAGGTGAGAATAGTTATTTGATCTGATAAAATATTTTTGTGGACTTATAAAACTCTCCAACTCTACCTATAAAGATAAATATCTTAAATAAATCACTGAATTCTTAGAGAAACCGGCAAGGTAAAAGGTTATAGAAACTCATAATAAGGATATTTCCCCAAGTTCTTTAAATTCAAATGGCTTCTCCCATAGTAAGTCGGTATCAGAATATGTATTTATCTTGATGTACCAATAACAGAAATGTTGTTGGACTTATATATATAGAACCGGGGTCAACAGCAAGGAATTCCAGGAATGTGAAGCTCACGTTATCTTCTGGTAATACAGTGAGGAAGAACAATGTCTGAGGAGCTTCAGAATACTAAAATTTGAATCCCAGTGGTCTTAGGCTTATCCTTGGTTAGACAGAAAGGTGATTATAGCTAGGGAGAAATGAAGTTTAACCAAATGTACTTGCCTTATAGATTATGTTGACAGAATTAAAATGCTTAGTATGGAGGCCAAAAAGCAGGAGCCAAAAAAGTAAGACTTTCCAGGCGGAAAAAGGTTTAATGGTGATACGGTTTGGATCTGTGTCCCTGCCCAAATCTCAGGTTGAAATGTAATCCCCAGTGCTAGAGGTGGGGCCTGGTGGGAGGTGACTGGATCACAAGGGCAGTTTCTCATGGTTTAACATATCCCCCTTTGTGCCATTGTCACGATAGTGAGTTCTCGTGAGATCCAGTTATTTAAAAGTGTGTGCCACCTCACTTCCTCCCTCCTGCTCTGGCCACGTAAGATGTGCCTGCTTAGCCTTCCACCATGACTGAAAGTTTCCTTCAGAAGCCAAGCACATGCTACCATGCTTCCTGCACAGCCTGCAGAACTGTGAGCCAATTAAACCTCTTTTCTTATACATTTCTCAGTTATTTCTTTATAACAATGTGAGAATGAATTAACACATGTGGTCAGCAAATACAACATTCAAATTTCCTCAGTAGAAATAGCCCTGTAGTTACAATGGCTGTCATAGGCCATCTTGGCTTGGTGAACAAGCCATTTATATTATTCAACTCAGTCACTCTTCCTCACAGCCAGGCTCACCAAGACGTGTTATAAATGTTATTTTGCTCCCCTGGTACCTTTCAGTTAATGCAAACATTTAATTCAATCTGCTTGGAAACATATTCTAATGAATTAAGTTAACATGTGCAGTGGACATGCTAATTGAATTGCCTGTCTTTTGCTAAGTAGGCATTGGGCCACATGATTCTGGTTGGACCTGACATGGACACTTGCCTAGGCAGTGCTATCTAATGATGTCCCAAAATGCCACGCTTGGGCAGCCATAATTGGCCATGTGCATGCTGAAGCAGAGAAAGCCCATTTGGATACAGAGAGAGAGAAGAGAAATAAAGAGATGTGCAGAAAGATACAGTGGTGGTCTCTCCAAAAAACCACATATGGAAGATAATCTGCCTTGGGTGTTGAGATTCTGCAGTTCTTGGCTTTCATCTTCTCTGAGGCCTGGTTTTACATCCTCCTCTTGGGCTCTATGTGGTTTCCCAGAATTTTATAATAACGTATCTTCTTGTACATAAGGTAGTTTAAATGGGTTTCTGTTACTTGTAACCAAATAACTTCTGACAAAGATAGAACTCACAAAGTGTGAGTCCATCCTTGAGACACTGGTCACCAGGGTCTATAGCACTAAGCGTCAGTTCCCGCTAAGGTCTAGGCCCTGTGCATGTCCTCAATTCATGTGCTCATGTGTCTCACCTCTGACTGCAACAGATGCTTCTAAACAATGACTGAATTTCTTTTTTATCCTTTTTCTTTTTTTTGAGATGGAGTCTTGCTCTGTCACCCAGGCTGGAGTGCAGTGGCTTGATCTCAGCTCACTGCAACCTCTGTCTCCTGGGTTCAAGTGATTCTCATGCCTCAGCTCCCAAGTAGCTGGGATCACAGGTGCCTGCCACCATATCTGGCTTCTTTTTTTTTTTTTTTAGACAGAGTTTCGCTCTTGTTGCCCAGGCTAGAGTGCAGTGGTGTGATCTCAGCTCACTGCAACCTCCGCCTTCCAGTTTCAAGCAATTCTCCTGCCTCAGCCTCCCAAGTAGCTGGGATTACAGGCAGCTAATTTTTGTATTTTTACTAGAGACAGGGTTTCACCAGGCTGATCTCAAACTGGTGACCTCGTGATCCACCTGCCTCAGCCTCCCAAAGTGTTGGGATTACAGGCATGAGTCACTGCATCCGGCCCATTTTTTAAAAGTTTTAGTAGAGAGGGGGTTTCACCATGTTGGCCAGGCTGGTTTCGAACTCCTGACCTCAAGTGATCTGCCTACCTTGGCCTCCCAAAGTGCTGGGATTACAGGTGTGAGCCACCATGCCCAGCCCAATGACTGAATTTCTAACAAACAACTAAGCACTATTTAATCCCTTTCACTGGAAGAATGTGGAAAAGAAAGGAAACTTCTATTAGAAAGGATACAAATGTAAGAAATACAGCTACTTGGGCCAGGCGCGGTGGCTCATGCCTGTAATCCCAGCACTTTGGGAGGCCGAGGTGCGCGGATCACGAGATCAGGAGATCGAGACCATCCTGGCTAATGCCGTGAAACCCCGTCTCTACTAAAAAAATACAAAAAATTAGCCAGGCATGGTGGTGGGCGCCTGTAGTCCCAGCAACTCGGGAGGCTGAGGCAGAAGAATGGCATGAACTCGGGAGGTGGAGCTTGCAGTGAGCCGAGATCACATCACTGCACTGCAGCCTGGGCAGCTGAGCAAGATTCTGTCTCAACAACAACAACAACAAAAAAGAAATACAGCTACTTTGGTGATGAATACCTTTATGGGGGACTTTATAATCATTGTGAAAAAATGAGCCATGCTTACCTGCCCACTGCTCCAGTTGCTCCCATCACCAGAGCACTCAGCAGTTGCTAATCAGAAACAAAGAATATTCACTTTTATAAAAAAGAGAAAGAAAAGAGATGCTACTATATAAATAGCTACACAAATTGTTTTGGAGGGAACTGACCTGCTGCAACATGCTAGGGGGTGACTTACCTCATCCACCCCAAAAAGGAAAGCAAACTGTTGCTGGCGATTCTGGTCAACACACTGCCCGAAGTCTAAGAGATCTGTATCACTGAATTTCAGCCCTCGGAAGGTGGGGATCTTATCCTGAATCCCATCCAACAACTCCTCAGCACGAACTGCTCAAAATAACAAGTACCTCATCAATCTGCACATCTCCAGGAAATAACATCTCATATAGTGCCACGTATCTGCAGTGAGCTGCCACAAGCTGCTGTCAGCCAGAACTGACTGCAGACTAGGAATAATCACTTCTCCCTGACTAGCAGCTCCTATGTACTTGTCCAATTATAATCCTAAACTTCCCATTCCTTGAAGGCAGTAGATGGATATTTGTGAAGTGTAAATATATATTTGGTCTTAGTCCCTGGTTCCTGAGACAAAGTACCTAAAACCCTTGTAGACAGGGGTGCTAGGAGAGTATTTTATTCTAACACTTGGTCTTTGACCCTTATTCCTGACACAGAGCTCCCAAGACCTTTGTAACTTCCTGAGAGATAGGAGCATCTGACACAAATCTCCTAAACCCCTTGGAATCTCCAAAGTGATATGTGTATTTCTGTATGCTACGAAGTTTACTGATGACTAGATCTCCTAGATAGCCTCAGGATGAGGGCTGGTTGCCAGGGGAACCAACTATGTACTTAGGAGGGTTGGAACTTTCAGTCACACGCTTGGCCTCTGGGGAGGAGAGCGGGGCTAAAGATTGAGTTGATCACCCATGGCCGATGATGTACTCAATCATGCCTACATAATGAAGACCCCATAAAAACTCAAAAGGACAGGGACTCTGTGTTGCTGAACACATGAAGGTGCCTGGAGGATGGCTTGTTCAGAGAGGGCATGAAACTCCATGCCCCTTCACACATATATTACCCTATGCATCTCTTCTTCTGGTTATCTGTTTCCTTTGTAATAAATGAGCAATAGTAAGTAAAGTGTTTCTTTGAGTTCTGCGAACTGCTGTAGCACATTAATTGAACCCAAGGAGGAGGTAATTGGAACCCTGATTTATAGCCAGCTGCTAGGAAGTACAGGCCACAACCTGGGACTTGAGACTGGCATTGAAGTGGGGGCAGTACTGTGGGACTAAGCCCTTAACCTGTGGGATTCAATGCTAACTCCAGTAGCCAGTGTCAGAACTGAATCCAATTAGAGGACACCCAGTTCGTCTCTGATGAAGAATTGGTTGTTGGTGGGGAGAAATGCCCACACGCATTTTGGTGGCCAGAGGTAAAATGTTTTGCGTTGAGTGCTAAGTATGAAAGTAGAGAACAGGAAAAGCAGTTTTGTTTTTTTTTTCCCTTCAGAATGTTTATAAAGTACAGCCTCCATTTTTCCTCTAATGGAATTTAGAAAAGAGTGGGATTTTTAAAATAATCTAAGAAATTTCAGCTAATTATAAAACTCTTCTCTCTGGAGAAATACAGTAATAACAAAAGAAAAGCTAGAAGAGAAGTCAGAAGAGATCAGAGGACTTTCCTATGTGCTATAGGCACTAAGAATACAATAGGTTCAAGGTAGACACACTCCTCTCCTAGTGAGGCTTACAGACTCATGTCTTCTCAATAAGAAGAAGAGGTGTGTGTGGTAAAGACGAAAGGTATGTGCTACAAGTGCCCAGAGATCAGATTTCCTTTCATACCTAACAACTTCCATTACACAGCAGTGTGAATGATTGATAAGGCCTGGGACTTTAGAGTGACATTTAGAAGCAACTGGAACTGCCCAGTCAATGGTGGTGTGCTTTTGTGGCATGGGGTAGGGTGGGATGGAGTGGAGTTTCTCAGCATGATAGGGTAAAATGTGAGAGTTGGAAGGAAAGAAATATCAAAAGAAGCAGTACTTACTCTTTACCCCTGTCAAGGCAGGAATGTGATAGTAATAAAATGGCAGGGCAGGGGCGGCAGCAGCCACTTCCTTTAGGAAATTAATCAGGATATCTGAAAGAACAGCAGGAACAGTCATGGTGAGAACAGGTGTAAAACAGTGGCTTTCCCTGGTAAAAAAAAAAAAAAACGAATCATCTGATGAAACGCAACCATGTTTCTCAGAAGCCTCAAATTCTCAGCCACTCTTACCATCCCTGCTACTGCTACTGCAATGTTTTTGCAACTCACTTCCTTCAAGTTTTATTTTCCTTCTGTAGAAAGCCCAAAATAAGATGATTATTCTCCTACCATACTAAACTCTATTAAAAAATTGATGAAAACCTTCCCATATATTAAGAGATGATGATGAAAAACATAAGTCCATCACATGAGACTCTTGTCTTCTTACTCCAAAAAGGCTAAGTGTGGACAGTAAACAACAGAGACTACTATAGGACAATAATAAGATTTTAATTGAGAAAACCCTGTAACAAAAAGATAAACAATATCTGCTTCAAGAGGGAAGTTATAGGAGTAGTGGCACATTTTGCAAGAACAGTGGCACATTTTGCAAGAATTCCAGCAAAATTTGGTACTTTTCCCTTTGGGGAGAAATCCAGATACAACAAAAGAGAGCACACTCTGGTTTGCTGAGGAAGTGGCGTTTCCTGCATCATCTCATGTGAGCTTCGCCTGCAACGCTACTGCAGATGATAGGTCCAGCAGCACTCCAATGCTTTGGATGCCACTGGGTAACAGGAGAATTTTATATACGTCATCCGAATACTGTTATGATGTGTATTCAGTCTATGATAATATTTCTGACAAATTATTATGTATACATTATTTTCCTTTTAGGAAATACATTCATGTAAAATTTGTAAAGCCATGTGAAAAAATTTTTAAATGTTGGGCTGGACACAGTGGCTCATGCCTGTAATCCCAGCACTTTGGGAGGCTTAGGCAGGAGGATAAAGGCCAAGAATTCAAGATCATCTTAGGCAACATACCAACATCTCGTCCCTACAAAAATTACTTTAAAAATTAGCTTGGCATGGTGGTACGTGCCTGTAAGTTCCAGCTACTTGAGAGGCCAATGGAGGAGGGTTGCTTGAGCCCAGGAGTTCGAGGCTGCAGTGAGCTATGATCATGCCACTGTACTCCAGCCTGGGCAATAAAGCAAGACCTCATCTCTAAAGAACAATTTAAAAAATTTTAAAAACTTTAAAAATGTTCATTTTAAACTCACAATATATAAATATTAAATTGCTTACTTACATGAATTATTTTCTATGTATCCATAATAGGTGATATTTCATGACGATTTAGACCTATTATGCATTTAATTATGGATTTATTTAATCATGTAGGCAAATAGTGTCTGTTTTATCTTTCTAAAATTTATACTTCTTTTTTTGCTAATCAAAAGGATTAAAAGACTTGGTATACTTAGACACCATAAATAGTTTCCACAGAGAAGACAATAGAGAAAGAGAAAGCAATACTTTTGTATTTTGGAAGGCAATGAATATTTCTGTGAAATCTCTTAAAATTCATCATTCACTCAACCTTGAATAGGATGTGTAGTCTCAAAATGCCCATCACTTATATTCTTCTAAGAAAAATGGTCCCATGCTTTGCCATGTGACTGACACCCTATGCAACTCACTGGTCCAGGAGCAGACACTTGACCCAAACATAGGCATCTATCCATCAACCGGGGCTCAGCAGATGACCCAATCAGATCGATTACTGGAAAAAAGAACTGAAGTATTTTAAGGATCCAGGGAGAGCAAATATTTCAGAGAACCACTGTACCATTGCAACTTTAAGCCTCCAATCTATAGTGCTTTACTTTCACAAACTAAATATAACCATTTTGAATGGAGGCAAGAAGTGGACCATGTGAGCTGCCATGCATTCAGGCCTATCTACTTACCTTTGGTCCATGGCTTGAGGAAGAATGGTGCAATGACAGCGATGCCATCAGCTCCTATTTCTGCTGCATGTTGGGCCTTTAAAGGAAGAAAGAAGACCATATTGGAACAAGTGATTTACTACAGTCACCTATAGCTTAGATACTAAGATCAGTAACAAGCTCTTCAAATTTGCCAACTGATGTACCACTGGAGAGTGGGAAAATTAACCAAATTTAATGAATGTCATTGCCAGGAAAATCCCTGGTCGCAAAGTAGAGCTCCTTGATGAAGGTGAGCTGTGCACTTAATCTTATACTTCATATTTTGTCAGTACAAAAAACCTTGCTAAGGAGACGTAAGTGGTTCATTTTGATAAGTTGTAACTGTTACTCGAGATATCTGCTGATGTAATTTCTCTTCTGTTTAGCCCATTGCTGATACTGTCTCTTCTGTCCAATGACGTGACAGTCATATTTAAAAATTTATATTAGATTGGGAATGCAGTTGAGACACGCTGAAAAGGAAAAGATTATATACATCACAGAAGATACTTTGCCCCATATTTCTGATATTTTCTCAAATTCCTCCAGAAAAAAGTAACATTTCCTCTTGCTGGACCCTTATAACACTATGTATCTATTTCAAGTAAAATACCTAAACCTACCAGGTTGTAAGGCAGTTGTGTATGGTGACTGTCCTCCAACTAGAGTGTAAGTCCCTCAGGGCAGGGCTCAGATCTTGCTTACCCTTGAGTCCAGGTCAATCATGGTGCCTGGCACATAGCAAGGAACCAGCAGACGCTTGTTGGTTGTTTCGGAACATGCCCTACTCTCTAAAAAGGGAAAAGGGCTTCCTTCTGAGACTTTGACTTGTAATATCTATATCTAATAGACGTGATTATCTTTCTGCAGAAGTAAACTAGAATAGTTAAAAGGAGAAGACTGGGATATAGCCAAATTAAGGCACTGGGAATAATTTCATTAACACAGGATCAGAATGTGATATATTTAAATCATTTGATTAGTACTCTGTTTAGAAAAAGAGCAGAAGAGTAACCTTAGCTGAAAGCAAGGAAAGAGGAAACACCTAAGAGAGTTGATGGCAATGTCCATTCAAGCATCATCCAATAAAGAGTTATGGCTAAGAAGATGCCAATGTTATTGTCTCTTTGGCAAGACTACCCCTGTACCAGGAGATTATCCCTATTCCAGAGGATTATTCATTCCAAGATTACTTCTATACTATTTGGGTGTTCAGCCCAATGGATGATACTGTCATTCATATCATTACATGATATTTTAAAATTTGTATTATACATTGGAAAAGAAGCAATTGAAAAGATAAAAAAAAAAATATACCCTACACCATACTGCCTTAGTTGAAAAACCTTTTGTAAGAGAAGCAAATCAAATGTAAGAGGAATAATTCAAGTCTCTAAATTCTGATTCCACACTTATTATGGCTAATGATAGATCTTCCTTTGCATCTTGCCTAAAGCACTAAATTGCAATTTTTTGCAAGTATATTACACATCCCATTTCTAAATCCAAATAGCCAAAACAAGCAAAACCCATTCAGAAGAAGCTGGGCCAGAAAAAGTCATATATCTAAGTTCTGGAAACTTGGTTAATTTGTAGCAGTCCAGGTACAGGGCTTTCTGATAAACAATTTTGAACATCTTTGTGCTTTTTTTTTTTTTTTTTTTTTTTGAGATGGAGTCTTGCTCTGTTGCCCAGACTGGAGTACAATGGCACGACCTCAGCTCACTGCAACCTCCGCCTCCTGGGTTCAAGCAATTCTCCTGCCTCAGCCTCCTGAGTAGCTGGGGTTACAGG
>NW_016813373.1:1538946-1612424 GCF_001698545.2 Rhinopithecus bieti | reverse complement strand
AAAAAAAAAAAAAAAAAAATCCACAACTGTGCTGAAGGGTGGTATGACAAATTTATAACTTACAACTTAAGTTGGTCTTCAGTACCACCAAGCAATCCTTCTGTGTTTTAGCTCCCTCCCCCTTTCTCCAATGCAGAATTCGCATTTGCCATTCTTAAAGTCTTTACTCTATGCTTTGTCCACCTGTGCCCTGCAGATGGCACTGCCTTCTACTTCACAGAGAAAATTGAAATTGGCTCAGTTCTGCTCCTTACCTGCAAACTCAGCTACAGCTGCATCCATCCTTACTCTCCTTGGAGGAAGGTGCCTCCATCTCCTATCCTATAGTCATCATTACTTAGAGCTACAATCCTTTCTTCATGGCTCAATGCCTGCTTCTAGGCAGTGAGCCCCTGAGATCCCACACCTTATCTCTTCAGGCACACCATCCACTACATAGCAAATATAGTACTGATTTTAACTGCAGCATAAAAATTGAGGCCCCTTGAGTGGTCTCTCCCAGATGGAGCTGCATACATACCAGTTCCTGTGACTCCTTCAAGCTCAGTGCTCCTACGTGAATTACCACCTGATCCAGCCTACAAAAGAAAAAACACTGCTGCATCGCTTAGAGTTTAGAGGCATGCAGAAGGGCTACACTATCCTGGTTTGTGCTGGTTTTAGCAGTTAACTGACACCTTATTAATCTCACTTATTTAAGTTCTATAGCAATATATTTAATCTACCTAAAGGGGCTTATGGTGATCTTTTTAACATAGGTCATTGATATCAAAGTCTTGTTATGTTACTGAGAGGTTGGTTGTGATTTGACCATGTCTAGGATGATTCTGATTTCACAGGAGAGAATATTCAGCCCCAGAGGAGGTATTTAAAGGCAAGGTTAAAATGGTATTCCATTTCTTCCTTTCTGTAGGAATACAGCCATTTCTGCAATGCCTTCATTTAGAACCAGTGGGAAGGTGGTATGTTCATTCAGTATCATGGAGGTTTCATATCACTAACAGCAGGAATATATGCTGAAAACTGTTAAACGTGTACGTAAATGGGATTCATCTCTCATTAAGTTAGAGGCAGAGGATCACAGAGATAATTTAGTCCATGCCCATTATCTTAAATTGGAGTCTGTAGAAATTAATCTTATATACATGCTTACATAAAACATTTCTAAGTTGTGATAAAAGACACAAAATTTAAAAATCAATTCTAGGTTGGGTGCAGTGTCTCATACTTACAATCCCAGCACTTTGGGAGGCTGAGGTGGGCGAACTACTTGAGCTCAGGAGTTCAAGACCAGCCTGGGCAACATGGCAAAACCCCATCTCTACCCAAAATACAAAAAATTAGCCAAGTGTGGTGGTGTGTGCCTGTAGTCCTGGCTACTTGGGGGCTGAGGTGGGAGAATCACTTGAGCCCAGGAGGTGGAGGCTGCAGTAAGCCAAGATCATGCCACTGCACACCAGGGTGGGCAACAGAGCAAGACCATGTCTCAAAACATAATTAAAAATAAAAATAAAATAAATAACAAATAAATTCTAATGGAAGTAAATGATCTAGTTTAATCATGGTTAGAATCAATTTATGTGTTAGATATTACATATGATTTTTGTACGTAAATGATATTGCATATATTCATATGAAAGTGCTTTGCATGTATCTGGCATTGGCTAATATTTGTTGACTTAGATCAAATGTAAATTAAAAAAAATCAAGATGCCAATGGTGAATCAAGCACTAGGGAAGAAATCTAATTGGGAGGTGGTACAACATAGCTGTTAAGAACTTATATCCCAGAGTTAGAGTCTTGAGCTGGAATCCTGACTGTTACGAACCAGCTGTGAACTCCTCAGAAAGGCACTGAACATCTTAACTTCAACTTCCTGTAATAATTCAGATAATAACATTACCTGTCTCACAGGGCTATTGTAAGGATTATGTGAGTTCATGCAAGTAAAACACAGCATGGTACATGACATAGTAAATGCTTTATAAATATTAGCAATTATTACTGTTAAGCCTTAAGAATAGAGACTTAAAGAAAAAAAACAAGTTTGGGAGAACAAAAAAGAAAAAAAAAGAATAGAGCCTTTTAATGCTGCAAAAATATAGAAAACAGTAAAGAATCATTAGGGATTTTAAAAAATGTTCAGGGAATAGAATTTAAGGTTCAACCAAACAGAACTTGAAAAGCAATAACTGATTAAACAATATATGAGTACTTATTTTGGTTAAGCATTGTTTTAGATGCTGTGTTTGGTGGTATATGTGCATGAAGATAGGTATGATACTGAGATATTTTGGTTGGAGATAAAAATAAAGAGTTTCCTCAAAGAATACAACCAGGAACTAGTCCTGTGAGAAGTGAATTCACTATAAAAAGCAATTTCCTATTTTGCAAATCTCCTCAGAATTTGGCCAAAAGGGGATATTTGCTCTGACACCCTGATGTTCATTTTTGGGGGTACTCCATGTTCCCAACTAGGGAGAGGCCACAGTGAGAATGGTCTTCTCAAAGTGGGATTAGTAATGTTCAGCTGTGAATGCAGTCATCCCAGTGAGTCTTCTGAAGGACCTTGAATAAACACATGCCCTCATGAGGCAGAGACACCACATTCCTGTTTAGGCCCAATCACTGAGTCCTCCAGGGGTTCTTGGCTAGCTATGTCTTAGGTAAAACAGGACCTAGCTGGGAAGTGACATGATCAGTTTTGTATTTTTAAAGGATAACAGAAGACTTCTGAATGGGAAAAGGAGGGCTGACTGACCTGTTGAACTCTCACCAGCAGTTTTATTGCAAGACCCCTTCCTTCACTACCCCTTTCTCTTGGCTCAGGTGAAGCCAATCATCCATTCGCGCTTCCTCTTTCTCCTGGGCTGCTAGGCACAGCTACCACTGTTGGAAATTTAAAATACAAATTTCCTAGTAATCTCCCAATCCAGGAGGAGGTTCCAACAAGCCTTCTGGCTATCATGACTCATTTATCTGGAGTGGCTACTCCAAATATTGACTATTCCTGTCAAGCTCTAAATTCTACCCAACTCCTTGTTCTGAGCAGATGTACTAGAGTCCCAGAGACCAAAGATGAAGAAGCTTTCACAAACTCCCTTACCCTTCCTCCTCTCCACCTGTGCACAGGGCTACATCACCATTTGCTTTCCTCCTAGCTGCTGCTTTTTTTTTTTTATAAGACTTCGTTCGGCCTGCTCTGTCGCCTAGGCTAGAGTGCAGTGGTGAGATCTCAGCTCACTGCAACCTCCACTTCCAAGGTACAAGCGATTCTCCTGCCTCAGCCTCCTGATTAGTTGGGATTACAGGTGCCTGCCACCACGCCCAGCTAATTTTTGTATTTTTAGTAGAGACGGGGTTTCGCCATGTTGGCCAGGTTGGTCTCAATCTCCTGACCTCAGGTGACTGCCTACCTCAGCCTCACAAAGTGTTGAAATTACAGGTATGAGCCACTGTGCCAGGCCTTCAGCTGTCTTCTAAAGCTACTCTGTCTACTTTGGGTTGTGTGGATGGTCCCCAGCTTATGATGGCTTGACCTTACAATGGTGTGAAAGTGTCATTACACTCCCTGACTTATGACAGGGTTATGTCTTTAAAACTCAATGTAAATTGTAAGTTGAATCAATTTCTGATCAATTCATCAGGACGTAATCCTATCACCAGTGGAGGAGCATCTGCATTTCAAATCCCTAGCCAAAACCCCCTATCCAAGACCTTCCATCAAATGTATCAATTCACCACTTTTTTTTTTTTTTAAAGAAGAGTTTTCCTCTGTCACCCAGGCTGGAGTGCAGTAGTGTGATTTTGGCTCACAGCGACCTCTGTCCCCCCGGGCTCAAGTGATCCTCCTGCCTCAGCCTCCCAAGTGGCTGGGACAACAGGGGCATACCACTATGCCCGGCTAATTATTTTTTTTTATTTTTTGTAGGGACAGGGTCTCCGTATGTTGCCCAGGCTGGTCCTGATCTCCTGGGCTTAAGCAATCCGTCTGCCTTGGTCTCCCAAAGTGCTGGGATTACAGGCATGAGCCACTGTACCCAGCCAAGGTTTACCGGTCTTTTCTGTATCTTTAATCTCTTCTCCCATGGCAGTGTCCTTTCAGCATAGAAACACGCTCAACATTTTTCCACTTAACAAAACTATGCTTCTTTCAATTTTGCTTATTCCTTCCTTTCTAATGTACTACTCCATCTCTCCTTCCCTTTGCCAGAAAACTTTCTGTGAGGATCAGCTGCACTCACTGCCCCCACTTGCAGATGTCTGTTGCATTCTGTAACTCACTGCAGTCTGGCTTCTCTGCAATAACCTGACTGGCCCTGCTCTTTCAGAGGTCATCAGTGACTTCCTATGATGTGTCAAACCTAGTAGTCTTCTCAGTCTTCCTGTGCTGACTTTCATGGTGTCTAATAGTTATTATAACAGATGTTATAATTAACATAGCATCTACTGCAAATAGTTACAATGAATTCTTACATTAGTGTGAATGTGTTTTGTGAACTGTGCCTGCCAGGCACTGTTCTAATCCTCACTACAACCTCATAAGTGAGGTACTATTATTACTTCTATCTTAGGGATGAAGCACACAGAAGTTAGGTGATATGCCTGAGTTCCCAGAGCTAATAAAAAGCAGAGCTGGGCCTCAAACTCAGGCAGTTGGGCTCTATGGCCCCTGCTCCACTGACAGTCTCTGAAATCATTCTTCTTCCTGGCTGCAGTGACAGGACTCACTCCTGACTGGCCTCCTACCCTCTGAGGGCTTTCTGTCTCTGCCTACCTTTCCTGTCCCTCATTTTTGGTACTGTTCTTAATGTGTGCCCTTAGCCCTCCTGTTTTCATACTCTGCCCATTGTCCTTAATCTTTTTGGACCCTAGATCTGACAAAATTAACTGAAAGCTGATGCCTCACCAGAAAATGGTTCTGTGGATATGCACTCAAATTTGGCACATAATTTCAGGTACTGGAGGTGCCCTGAAGCCATTAAGGATTCCCAGGGACACTATGGGCTTCATACTGACCACCTCTGCTCACTTGGAACTTACCTCTAATCTTTTACCTCCACCTAAGACAACATCAATCACTCCCTTTTTCTTTATACATTCATCAGAAGGGTTGGGGTGTTAGTTTTCATGATCTAATATCCCCACCAGATGGTCAGCAACCTGAAGGCAGAGCCCTTACTTTATACTGCTGGTGCCTAGCACAGTACATAACATATAACAACATAACAGAAAATCAATAAAACTTAGTTGGCCAGGCACGGTGGCTCACACCTGTAATCCTAGCACTTTGGGAGGCTGAGAGGGGTAGATCATGAGGTCAGGAGATGGAGACCATCCTGGCTAACACAGTGAAATCCCATTCCTACTAAAAATACAAAAAATTAGCCAGGCACGGTGGCATGTGCCTATAGTCCCAAGTACTCGGGAGGCTGAGGCAGGAGAATTGCTTGAAGCCGGGAGGTAGAGGTTGCGGTGAGCCAAGATCGCACCACTGCACTCCAGCCCGGATAACAGAGCGAGCTCCATCTCAAAAAAACAAACTTAGTTTACTGGAAGTGCTTTTGGAACTGATACTATCCTGTTTGTTCAACCATGGCATGAATTGGGTGTTACAAAAATATATCACTGCACGGAAGTTTATGGACTACAGAAAATCCTCCAACAGCACAAGAGGAAGCACCATAAAAGAGCACGTTGAGTCAGATGCATAGAGACCTGTAAGGAGAAGTGGGCCAATACAAGCATCAGGCACTCATCCCGAGAAGGGAAGGGGTGTGAGTTGCTCAGTGGAAGAGCCAGGTGACCAGCAGAGTCCATTACCACCCTCCCCTCTTATCCTTCAGCCCAAGGACGGGTAACTGTGAGGGGATTGGCCCTGTAGACAGGTAAGCAGTTTCCCAACAGAACCTCTGGGTGGCAGGTGTGTCTAGCACTCTGGCTGCCCTTCTGCACAGAAAGGGAGGGGGCTCTTCTCCAAGAAGCCAGGATCCCCAGGGCCCTGCTCATCTTCCCACCAGCTGACCTCAAGCCCCAGCTCTGACCAGAAAGCAGGGAGGGTATATCCTCTGGGGAAGAGGCTCACTTAATACAGCTATGACCAAAGGGCATTTTTATCCTCATGCAGCCACTTACTTGTCCTTCCCTTTTGTCACCCACTCCTCTGCGACCTGGCGACGCTCTGAGATGCTCAGGGACAGGCCTTCTCCCGTTGTACCATTCACTGTTCAAACAAAGAGTAAGTCAGTGGGACCAAGGAGCACCTCTGCTCCTCCAACCCCAAGTCCGAAAGTGCAGGGTAAGAAACCGCTGCACTGAGGATGGTCAGGAGGGGAAAATGCCACGTTTCCATTTTCACTTCAGGCTCCATCTTTTTTCCACTTTCACCTTGTCAAAGGCAGTGGGAAGGTTAATTGTGACTTGTAATTATAAATCTGACCTTGATATTAGGGACAGTCAGCAAATACTTTAAATAAAGACAGAGATGACTGCCCACATTTTACATCAATTTCCAAACACACTACCCAGTTTTATATCTGGGCTTGAATGGCAGAGAAATCAACACCATCCAGTACCAGGATGTCAAATAAGTGGGAGTTACTCATGTGGGTACTTTTATATACTACAGATCTCAAACTATCTCCATTTATAGTTTGACATGATGGTAGTGCTCTAGGACAACTTGTTTTTTAAATAAATATTTCATAAAAAAGCACAAAGGATATTAATATTTCTTATACCAAGTGCTCTTACATACCCACTTACTCTAACAACCCAGCAAAGTAGAAATTATTTTTCTCATTTACAGATGAAAAGATAACATCTGAAACAGTAAATAATTTAAGTTTGAATCCAGAGTTGTGTGATTCCAAAACTCATCCTCTTTCCTCTTTTCCTTCTACTACAATCATTTCTTTTTTATTTTTTTGAGACAGAGTTTTGCTCTTGTTGCCCAGGCTGTAGTGCAGTGGCATGATCTTGGCTGACTGCAACCTCTGCCTCCCGGGTTCAAGTGATTCTCCTGCCTCAGCCTCCTGAGTAGCTGGGATTACAGGCACCCACCACCATGCCCAGCTAGTTTTTTGTATATTTAGTAGAAATGGGGTTTTGCCATGTTGGGCAGGCTGGTCTTGAACTCCTGACCACAGATGATCCGCCTTCCTCAGTCTCCCAAAGTGCTGGGACTACTGGCATGAGCCACTGCACCCAGCTTACTACAGTCATTTCTTAATGGATCACAGAAAGATGCCTATGGCAGTAGGATACATTACTGAGGTCTGATGCATATGGTGGCACTCTGGATCTCTAAGTACTCAGCACTGGGCTGGAAGAGGAGAGGTTCGGGAGGCAGGGGAGGGGAGTTGGAAAGTATTTTTAACCACTCCTTTGGGGTCTTGACTTCAAGTGTGCTCTGTCATAGGGATGTTCCTGCTTTTTCCTCATACCCAGGGGAGATCTGCTGCCCTTTGTGGAGTAAGAATCTGCCTTCTCCACTAAGACTTAGCGCTGTAGAGGGACATTAAATGGTTTTGTAATCAGGTCTCGGTTTTGACATGTGGCCCAGGACACTTTTTCACACAAGTTTTAATCTGCTCTGATTATTATGACCAGGTACCTCTAGCTCTGGAGGGGCTCCTGTTGGCAGAGCAATAGGTCAGGGCCAAGGTGTAGTGTTCTCAGAATAAAAATGCATTCAACGGTCCAAAAGCCCAGAACACCACGCAAGGGACAGCCCAATCACAGGTAAATATAGTTGTCAGGCTTAAAATGTTCAAGATCTAATTTTTTTAAACTTTCACTTTCTATGAAATAAAAGGGGATAACTGCTAGTCCTGTGATTTCTTTGTGTGCTACCTTTACAGTATTCCTTCCATTCACAATTTGAAAGGCCGGGGAAGACAGAATAAAGCCCATTCTTAAGAGAGAGAAGAGGCTGGGTGCGGTGACCCATGCCTGTAATCCCAGCACTTTGGGAGGCCAAGGCAGGCGGATCACCTGAGGTCAGGAGTTTGAGACCAGCCTGTCCAACATGGCAAAACCCTGTCTCTACTAAAAATACAAAAATTAGCCAGGTGTGGTGGTGTGCGCCTATAGTCCAGCTACTCAGGAGGCTGAGGCAGGAGAATCGCTTGAACTTGGGAGGCGGAAATTGCAGTGAGCTAAGATCGCACCACTGCATTCCAGCCTAGGGGGGAGACAGAGCAAGACTCCATCTCAAAAATAAATAAATAAATAAATAAATAAATAAATAAATAAATAAATAAGAAAAGAGGGGTTAGTTGTTACTTAAGAGGGTTTAGTTATTATTCTACCACTTCTTGGCTGAAAGGCCTGGGGCAACTTAGAGTATATCTGAGTCACATATTTTCATCTCTAAATGGGGATAAAAAATAATACCTTAAGTATTGGCACACTATCAAATAGGTAATCTCTTAAGGTGCTTTGTAGGTCTAACATTGGTGGGTCTATAAATTCACAAATTTTAGTTAGCTTAGCCAGGCTCCATCATAACTTGTGACACCATGACTCTATGACCTCTTGGCTGGTAACCAGGTGACATATACCTTCTAAAGACTGAGCTGGAGACATGCAGAAACATCCCCAAAGTTGACTTACCAAAAATGTTCTTCACTCCCTGTTCTTTCACAAGATAATCCACATACTGACCAATTACTGAAAAGTTGATTTCTCTAGAAGACATGGGAAAAATGGAAAAAAATGGCATATTTAGTCTTTTTCAGATTATTATTCAACAAATCCTCAGGTATATAAACTGCTCCCTCTTGCTAATAGTTATTAAAAATCCACTCCATTTGTGAAATTCTTAGCCTGCTGTAAATAATGCCTGGGTTTTTTCCCCCCCTGAATCTGGTGATTTCTCCACTCAGCCATGTATGCCTCACTTCTATGAGCAAAACACTATTAGTTATCAACACAGGCTTTATACTTACACCTCATCACAAGCAGTATTTAAAAAGTAGTTATGGAACTATCTCTTGCCCAACACTCTCTCTTTAAAGCCCATATGGCCAGCGCTTTTGCCCTTTTGGGGGAAGAATGATGGTTGGAGACCTAGTTAAATGAGAACTTAACATTTGCCATTTGATCCCAAGTGCTGGGATTACAAGTAGGAGCCATCATGCCTGGCCTGTCCCTTCTTGTGTTTTCCCACCCTACTCTTAGGGTACTTAGGTCTATCTTCATCACTGGAGGCCATTATCCATGATCAATTATTAGGAAGTCATTACAGAGGATGGAAACATTCATTTCTTAGGCTCACAAGACAGGAAGAGTCAATCTTAATATTATAAGAATTTTAGCACTTAATATTTGGGACAACACATGGAGTCTTAAACCCATCTGTATTTGCTGGTTTTATATTGCACAAGGTTAGTAGTTAGAGAGGAACTTTGTCATCACTTTGCCTCTCAAAGGCAGAATAGCAGCATCAGCATCCAGGGGACTTTATTATACACGTGGAATCCCAAGCCCCACACAGTCCTGCCCAGTTAGAATCTGAATTTTAACAAGATCCCCGTGTGATCTGCATGCACTTGGCAATTTGAGGCACACTAACCTTGTTAAGGATCTGATGCTTAAGATTAATGTCTCTTAAAATCATACTGATTTCAAAATCTAGGCACTGACTCACAAATTGTATTGGGCAACCTGTCCTTAATCAAAATGTAGGAGGGGAATGATGGCCAATGAAGAGTGAAATCCAAAGGAAAATGGTGCAGCAAGCCTGGGTTAAGTGGTTACACTGTGCCCATGGTTACGCTGCCAAGAACACAGAGTGCTAGCCTGCGGCCACTGCACTTTTGTCCACAAGGCCAGAGAATCCTAATTGAAGTTTGGCCTTATTAACATTCTTTTCACCTTTATCTACTGTAATTCCTTAAACAACAAAAATAAAACAAATAAACAAAAAATCTGATGCATCTAGGAAACAAAGACATCAAATTGTATATGTCAAAAGGAGTAAGAACAAGAAGAGGAAAGCTAGAGAACAGCTGACTCTGAGGTTAAAAGGAAAGCTACTAAATGCAAAGAACACACAGGCAATCATGCCTATAATAAGCTCAGAGTAAAGATAGCAGGCCTGAGCCTTCCGCTTGGGAAAAGGTGTGTTAATGCAATTATAAAGCCTATAAGGGGAGCGAACTCCCTCATTATGGCACATGCCCCATATCCTAACACTGCTCCCTCCTGGCCTCAGTCTGCACCTGGAACAGCCCAGGTGTTCAGCAAAGGCTGGGCAAAGGAGTGGTGATGTGGGAACTTACAATGATAAAATCACCATGAGCTCTGCCTTTACAAGCTGCTTAGCACCACACTTGCATAATAGTTTGAAATTTCACTATTACATTAATTGAGTAAAGAAGATAGTATACGTGATTAAAATAGCAAAATATAATGAAGGCTATGACTTAGGCAAAAATTAATTGTATGGGGGCTCAGAAGAGGGACTGATAAATGACAGCTAGGGAGGCTGGAAAGCAGACATCAAAGAGCTGAATCTAGATAAACAGGACAAAACCCTATGATCCTCCTTCCCTCCTCCAACTTTTTTTTTTTTTTTTTTGAGACAAGGTTTAACTCTGTCACCCAGGCTGGAGTGCAGTGGTATGACTGTGGCTCACTGCAAGCCTTGACCTCCTGGGCTCAAGTGATTCTCTTGCCTCAGCCTCCCAAGTAGCTGGGACCACAGGTGCAGCTAACTTTAAAATTCTGGGTAGAGATGAGGCCTCACTATGTTGCCTAGACTGGTCTCGAACTCCTGGGGTCAAGCAATCCTCCTGCCTCAGCCTCCAAAGTGTTGGGATTACAACTGTGAGCCACCGCGCCCGACCCTTCCAACATTCTTGAGAGATACTGTTTGCTTGGCCCTATTCTAGTATCATCCTCTTTTAAGGAGTTGGCTGCACACTTAGGCAGGTCTAGGCCAGCATGTGAAACTGGAAGCTCTTTTTTCCTCCATGAACTTCACAGTTTGATGGCCTCATTGGATAGTGCTTCCACCTACACTCACCTCTCTCCCTCAGGTCTTGCTGGGAGACAGGCTATTCAGCTGACAATTTCACTCCGGGTTAGAGGTCTAATGGGTTATGCATTATCTGCCCCTTCAAGAAAGGAGAAAGTAGTTTGCTGCTTCTTATAAAATGCCCCTAACCTATAAGAATGACACTAATGGCAGAATTTTGGGGGCGGTGGCCATCATCCAGAAAATGTTCTTGGACTTAAGTCCTTTTGGAACTACCAGACCTCTTCAGAGAGATCTAGGTTGAAAAGGGGCTAACTCTAAATGTGTTTGACTCTGACATTATATTTTTTCTTTAAACAAATGAGTATTTGAAAAGCCAGAAAAATCTAACAATGTCAGGGCTGCTGGGTATGGTGGCTCATGCCTGTAATCCCAGCACTTTGGGAGGCTGAGATGGGTGGGTCACTTGAGGTCAAGAGTTTGAGACCAGGCTGGTCAACATGGTGAAACCTCGTCTCTACCAGAAATGCAAAAATGAGCCAGGTATATTGGTGGGCACTTGTAATCTCAGCCTGTAATAGGGATGTTGAGGCAGGACTGCTTGAACCCAGGAGGTGGAGGTTGCAGTGAGCCAAGATGACACCACTGCACTCCAGCCTGGGTGACAGAGCGACTCGGTCTCAAAAAACAAAACAAAACAAAACAAAAAACCTCAGGGCTACATTTTCATACAGCTGGAAATTAGAAAGAGCAGCAGCAGGCCCACTTCAGAGGACTGGATGCCCCCAGGTCCCTCAGGCATTTCAGATCCCTGCCTGACTCTGCAGGTGCAAGTTTGCAGCCTTGGGCTGGGATGCTCAGCAGCTCTAGGCACAAGTGGGGGTGAAATCATCCAGGGCTGCTACCACATTTGTTACACAGGCACCCAAAAGGCAGGGTGAGGGTGAAAATAATTCTCCATGAGGACTCTGTCCATTTTTGTTTTTTCTTTTGAGACGGGGTCTTGCTCTGTCACCCAGGCTGGAGTACAGTGGCATAATCACGACTCACGGTAGCCTCAATCTCCCAGGCTCAAGTGATCCTCTGGCCTCTGCCTCCCCAGTAGCTAGGACTACAGGTGCATGACATAATGCCCAGCTAATTTCTGTATTTTTTGTAGAGACAGGGTTTTACCAGGTTGCCCAGGCTGGTCTCGAACTCGTGGGCTCAAGTAATCTGCCTGCCTCGGCCTCCCAAAGTGCTGGAATTACAGGTGTGAGCCATCATGCCCAGCTTGTCCCTTCACTTGTTTTCCCACCCTACTGTCATGGTACCTAGGTCTGTTTTCATCACTGGTGGCCATTATCCATGATCAGTTACCAGGAAGTCACTAGAGAGACTGGAAACAATGAGATTGAATTTTTCTTCTGCCCACCCACTGGGCATTTGGAGCTCAGTGCTCACAGAAGTGAGTTGACAGAAGTCAATTCACTTGAATAGGCTGCACTGCATCTTCTCTTCTTTCACAAGCCCCAAGAACGCATCTAACAACTGGGCACATCAGGGGAGAGTGACCCAGAACCAAATTCCATGCTTGCTGTAGTCATTTTTATATTTAAACCCAGTTTAATGTCTTAATTCCAGGGGATTCAGATTCTTTGCATTGGGTTTAGATTCATGTCTTGGGGCTTTTTTTTTTTTTTTTTTTTTTTGAGACAGGGTCTTGCTATGTTGTCTAGGCTGGCCTCAAACTCCTGAATTCAAGTAATCCTCCCCTCCCACTTCAGCCTCCCAAGTAGCTGGGACTACGGATATGTGCCACTGTGCCCCACTAATTTTATTTAACTTTTTTTTTTTTTTAATTACAGGAGCTATATAGTTTACTTAAGTACATACAATAAAAAAAGAAAACCCACTCAGGATATCTCTGGAGATGATTCCTCTTAATTTGATATTCTTCTACTCACAAATACACATTATATTATTTTCTTGTATAAATATGGCCATATTAGACAGTTTTATATTTTTCACTCAGCATTCTAATTTTAACATCTTCCCACATTTTTAGATTGTCCATACTATACCGGCTAAACATTCTATTTTATGGATGAATATAACTCCTTTTTCTAATTGTCTGTTCTTAGACATTTAGCTTGCCCAAACTATATAAGCAGAAGAAAGTCTTCTGGTCTTTTTGCCACAAATTGAGGTCCAGAGTGGGTGGATTGTGAAACTGCAGGTAGACTCTACAACTCTTCTCTTAGAGTAAAAGTGTAATAGAATTTTTCTGAAGTGGCTTTTCAGGGAGAAATCCCTATTGCTCTTTGTTTCCTCTCCTGGCGCACAAACCACCATGAAAGACTTTCACTTCATCTGGGAAGACAGAATCCACAGGACAGGCTATTTTCATACCTGACATGATGTGGCATGCATATTAGAAAACCTGATTTTCCATTTTCTTTTGCCTTTTATACATATCTCTCAGCATTCAATCAGATAGGAGTTATACGTACTCTTGGCAAAATAGCCACCTGGTTATTTTAAAATTCTTTCAGCAGGGAGGCAGGCAGGACTAACCTGCCCACCCTGCTGGAGGTGGAAAATGTTGTTCTGGGAGTCTGGGTCCCCGCGTCCCAAACACTGTTAGAAAGACAATAATCTATGCCAGTCTGGCTCAAGCAGGCCAGGCCTTTTCTCACTGGGGTTAACAGGTTTGTTTTTACCAGAGGGTGTTGTAAAGATTCCCAGGGTGATGCCAAGAGCATTTGAGGGAAAAAACATAACTTTTGTTCTTAACATTTTAGATCTGAAATGGACTTTCTGTTCTAATGACTGTGAGCCTGCCCAAAGAAAAAGTGACTTCTTAGAACAAACAAGGAAGGCAAGTCTTGGCTGGTGTGGTGGCTCACGCCTGTAATCCCAGCACCTTGGGAGGCCGAGACGGGCAGATCATTTGAGGTCAGGAGTTTGAGACCAGCCTGGCCAACATGATGAAACCCTGTCTCAACCAAAAACACAAAAATTAGCCGGGCAGGGTGGTGCATGCCTCTAATCCCAGCTACCCAGGAGGCTGAGGCAGGAGAATCGCTTGAGCTTGGGAGGGGGAGGTTGCAGTGAGCCGAGATTGTGCCACCGCACTCCAGCCTGTGAGACTTCGTCTAAAAAAAAAAAAAAAGGCAAGTCTTTCATTAGACTTGCTAGTGTATAAAAAGGCAAGGGCTGGATAGGTAGAGAAATCCTCCCTTTCTAGCTGTGTGGCTTGGGGCAGCTGGGCTAGCCTTTAGGATCTCAGTTTCTTCAACTGCCAGGACAGAGATACCTATGGCTCCCTCACAGAGCTGTTGTTAAGATTAAGTGGGAACATGTAAATGAAATGCCCACATGATGACTGACATAGCATCAATCAGTGTTCACTTCCTTCCCTTTTTCTTGACTCTCAGCACTAGTAATTCCCACAGTATATTCACTCATAAAATAACAAAAGCTACCACAACTATGCCACATGCTTAAGATACAAAGATAAATAAGATAGTTTCTCAGTCTTTGTGTACTAGCTGGTATTCAGTATCTATTGAATAGGGCTAAGCAGCTCAAAGCCTGCTGCAAGACACAGGCAAGTAACAAAAAGTTATTGTAATAATTATAAACATAATTTTCATGCAATGAAAAAAGTGTGCTATGGGATCACATGGGAAGAATATGGACAGGGTGCTATAAAAGGGTCATCTAACTCCTTTTAAGAGAATTGGGGAAGAATTTCTAAGGATGGTTTTGATAGATGAGTAGAAGTGTTCAAGTGGAGCAAGAAAGAAGATGGTGGTAGGAAAAGGCAAAGGAAACAGAATGAGTAAAGGCATGAAGGATAGAAGAGGTATGGTGACAAATGAAGCAGGAAAGGTAACTGTGAAGGACTTCCTATGCTATCCCAGGGAGTCTGGGCTTTAATCTTTAGACCAGCTCATCTCAGACTTTAATGTGCTAAAGAATCATCTGCGACACTGTTAAAATGCAGGACGGATCTGTGGTATGATAGGGCCTGAGATTGTGCATTTCTACCAAGTTCCCATGGTGGTGGAGCAACTGGTCCATGGGCCATATGATGGGTAGCAAGGCTCAGACAAAACAGTCAAAAGATCCCTAAAGAGGAGAGTGACATGATCCGATTTATTTGCTAGGATAAGCTCACTGAGCTACAGCGTGGACGATGGACTGGAATTACACGTACTTTCTACATTCTTATTTAATGGTGATCCCCACAGTATCTCCAATGACATAACACAAGAGGACTGCAGACTCTTAAGAGTTGGAAAGGGTTATAGAGATAATGTGGTTGAACTTTCCTTGGAGAATATGAAAGAGAGCCTTTTTTTTTTTTTTTTTTTTTCTGAGACAGAGTCTTGCTTTGTTGCCCACGCTGGAATGCAGTGGCGTGATCTTGGCTCACAGCAACCTCCACCTCCCAGGTTTAAGCGATTCTCCTGCCTCAGCCTCCTGAGTAGCTGGAACTACAGGTGTGCGCCACCACACCCAGCTAATTTTTGTATTTTTAGTAGGGACGGGGTTTCACCATGTTGGCCAGGATGGTCTTGATCTCTTGACCTTGTGATCCGCCCGCCTTGGTCTCCCAAAGTGCTGGGATCACAGGCGTAAGCCACCATGCCTGGCCAAGAGAGCTCTTAAAAGGTGACAAGATCTCCCCAGGGTCAGAGAGTTAACTGATGGCAAAGCTTGGGATCCAGGACCAGATCGTTTCACTAAGATCTACTTATCCATGTTCTTTCTGCCAGCTACCCTACTCCAGGACATCAACCTATATGCAGAACGCTGAATTGTTACTGAGCATTCATTGGAATTGAGAAGAAATAAAGGATTTAGGGAAATAGTCCTTGTTCAGCCACTCAGAATTATGGAGGATATGTATACTGTACATGCCAGGTTAGGAGAACTCCCACAGTGGCAGGTCACCTGGCAGTATTTCCAGGTATTAGATTCCATGTGCCCCTTCCTTCCAACGCGTGTCTTAGAAACATGCCAGAAGTGCAGATTCCCTTGTGGGTAAGTACATTAATGCCTACATGTTCTTGGTGGGTGTTCCAAAACTACTTTGTATCTACAGGAATGTTTGATGAAGCAGGTGGTGGGAGAAAAGGGGAACTAACATGGCTCACATGCCTGTCTACTCTGTGTTATACACTGACCTACACTATTTAATTTGTTTCTTAAAGAGCCTACACATAATGCATTCTTTTTTTTTGATTTCACACCTCAGGAAAGTAAGGTTCCTAGAAGAAAAATACAGAATTGATGAGAAAATAGTAAAATGGAAGCAGCAGGACCACAGGTTTTGGGAAACAGAAAAGATCCAGAAAAACAGTCATTTTTGTTATCTCTAATCATAGGATCTGGCCTTCCAGGAAAACAGCAAAACAGGGAGGAAGAACACACTGACATTCTCCATGGGTCCCTGATGAACAAACAAAACTGTTTTAAGAAGGCACTTCCAGGATAAGAGGGGTCTTATTAAAAGGTTAAAGTAGCATGGACCAGATGCAGTGTTAGGAGATTACAGGCAGGATCTCACTCTGTAACAGGAAGTAAATCCTGCCGATTCATGCAATCACATGTCTTCTGTTTTGATCTGCGAACAAGTGACTGATGCATTGAGAAACAGCTGATGCCAGTCTTTCTTAAAACTTGTGGAAAGGGGAAGTAACAGAAAAAAATTATTAACCAGCTAAGTAATCTAAATGCCATATCAGCGAGAATCTTATTTAGACCTAGTACGGATGTGATTTTTCATGGATCTTAGAAGTCAGAAATCTTGGACTCACTGGAGAGTCTCTAAGGCAGAACTGCAAAATGGCCAGCTTTGAAGGAGAATACTAAAAGACATAAGAAATTTCATCTCCTTTAAAGGGGTAAGATGAAGGTTTATAAATTCAGCAAGACCAAAAAGACAGTCCCTTGTAAAAGGTGTATTAAATACATCTTCCTTTGGCCTCTGTCTTATGCTATAAAGGCAGTTCAAACTTTTTGACCTAAGTGCATATTGACCCTGTGCTAAGCACTGTTGTATGAATTATCTCATTTAATGCTTATAATTCATTATGTAGGTATGATTATTATACTACACAGAAAGAAAGGAGAAGATTAAATAAACCAGCATTCTAACTGTTGTGGCGGCCTGACTCTTCTGACGGGTCAAAAACATACAGATCCAGGAGGTGGATGAACTCTCTTTTGTCGGGGTGATGTTCAAGGAGGAGTTACACATAGTGCATGGCTCCCTATGTCACAGGGTCTTTTTATTATCTGATTTTTGAGCAGAAGGACTGCCACTGTATTCATCTGGAGGTCAAAATACTTGCTTGGGGTAATGATTAGTCAACAATGAACTGTTGTTACTTCCCTTCCCCCGCTGCCCAACATCTAGTCAATGTTGAAATGAGGCTGTAAACATGAGTAAGGAGTCCATCTTGCAGATAACTTCCCACTTTCCTTAGGGTAGGACATTTTTATCAAGTCTATGAACAGCCTGAAGTGGAATCATGCTGATGTCTAGAGATAGGATCCTGAGAGGGGCTAGATCAGTGCTTGACATCCAATTATGCTAAAATGGGATTGTTATCCAATGCTACTGGTGCTGTTTAGAAAGGCCAGAGCTGTCGTGAAATCCAAGGAGAATTTGCTCTGTGGCTCTACAGACACTGAGAGAAAGGCAAGCTGCCATTTCTCACCTTCTCCCTTTCTGCAAGGTGATATAGTGCTTCTCTGACTTTGGGGTCAGAGATAATAATGCCTCCCCAGACTTGGGGATCAGAGATAGTGCAGAGGGATGACAGACAGAAGCTGCCTTTTGGCAACAGTTCCACGGAGATGCAGGGTCTTAAGTGACTGTTGTTACAAAGAACTTTTCTTTTTGGTTGAATGAGAACTGATCCCTTCAAGGCCCCAAATGATAGTTACCCATTCTCAGTCATTGGCGTGATGGTTGCAGCCACAAGACCCTGAAGTTTCTTCTTTGGGAAGGCCATTGAGCTGCTGGTAGGTCTGGAAAACATACAATGTAATTTCTCTCTTTCTTCAAGGAATGTCAATGATAAAACTCCTAGGCAAAGTCCATTTCTAGTTTAGAACTGTAAAATGTGCTTACAAGTACACAAACACACAGAGCAAGTACAAGACAGTGAAATTTTAGAGCCTAATTCTATTGAGGAGGAAACTTTAAGACAGGAGTGGGTAGACCTGAGAAAATACTATGTGGACAGCCTCCCATTTTATCTACACAGATGATGGAAGCAATCTAAAACCTCAAAGGATAGAGGTAAACAGCAGTAGACCCAAGAAAGAGCTTGAACCTAACTCAGGTAAGTAAAACATACAGTGAATTATAGTCATGCCTCAGTATACACAGAAAATCAGTTCCAGGACCCCCGTGTATACCAAAATCCATGCCTACTCAAGTCACGCAGTCAGCCCCAGCCTGGCATATGAGAATTCTGCATCCTGCAAATACTGATTTTCTATCTGCATTTGGTTGAAAAAAATCTGTGTAAATGGACCTGCACACTTCAAACCCATGTAATTCAAGGGTCAACTGCACTATTACTTAAACTGAAATATGGTCATAAAAGGGGACATTTTCTCTTTCCACTGTCTTCATTCTTAGAATCTCACCTAAAACAAACCTGTCTTAAGGTTTCATCTTGATTTATATAACTACCTTCAGATTTACCTAACTTTTCATATCCTACTTTTGCCCAGTTTTGTCCAGTTTTCCTAGTTTTAGTTAACCATGTAGACTGCATATTCACACCTCCCTCTTCCCCACTAGAGCAGGCTCCCAGGACAGGGATGTTTCATTTGTCTTTGCTCTCTGCAGTGAGTCCTCTGCTTGACACCAGGTGTTCAAGAGAGAAGAGTATGTGGGTGACTGAATGAGGTGTTCAGACTGTGGCTGGATCATGGCTTCCGCAGACGGGGAGCTCACTGCTGAATCAAACTCACACCACTCATTTGGGGCCAAAGGATCTCTCACCATCTGGCAGAGAGTGTACCTGCCCATAATCAGTGTAAAAGACTCTGAATGGGCCACAAGAAGCAACAGAACAGACTGGTTAACAGCCTGGGTTCCACAGGCAGACCACCTGGTTCAACTCGCAGCTCTGACATTTGCTAGTTATGGAAGCATTATTGTTTTCTGAGCTATAAGACATAAAAAGCCACAAATGCAATTCCAAACCACAAATTTAATGTCTAACAATTGAAAATGAAAATAAAATATAATCAGATAGTATTTGATGACAATTCTACAAAAGACAGTGGCCTTGTAGCAAATAAAGAGATGTCTATAGGTGACCAACAAGAAGGGTTATGCTATAGTTCTGACATTATTGGCACATTCAAAAACCCAATGCCCACTATACTTAAATCTAATCCACACAATGTAGTACTTAGTCATGAGCTATCTTGTTTTGTTTGCTCTTCTAATTGTTCATCTTATCTTCCCAAATAGGAGAATAAACTTCTGAAGTACAGCGACCACATCTTCTATTTTTCTTTCCCAAGAGTCTTGGCTCAGGTAAGCCCTTGAGTAACACTGACTGCTTTCAGTAGAAAGACAACATGATACTTTCCTTGCAAACAGACATGTTCCCAGCAACAGTTGCTGTTGCTCCTAAAATCAAGTCCTGCATGTAGCTTTGCTCTGTATTTCCTAGTTCAAACATGAGACTAAAATCAGATTGGAAGTTCAGAAAGATGAATCCAATAACCTGGCCCATGGGAAAACACAAGATAAGAAATCATAAGATGTGGCTCTAATCACTCTTTGAGCTTCATGTGACTACCCTCAGTCCAAAAGCATGCCACTTAGCCTCTGAGCCTTAAAGGCCCATAACCTAGGCCATCTCCCTGCCAGGAGGGATGTTTAAGCATCAAAGAAGATTGATGCTATGCCTGCTGTCTATCTTCACCTAACACTCCTACAAGCATCTTGACTTAACATGCTGAAAGGGAACCTGCCATCTCCTTTGTTCCTTACTGTAGAGGGGCGAGATGGCCAGCTCTGGAGTCAGACCTCATGGATCTGCATCCTGGCTCTACCACTTACCAGGTAGGTGACCTTGAGCCCATTAAGTAACCTCTTTCTGCTTCAGTTTCCGCTTCTGTAAATGAGGATAATACTAATTATATTTCATAAGGTTGAAAGAATTAAATTAACTAATTCATGTAAAGTAATTAACAACGTTAGACACATAGTGAGTACGTGTTCAGTGCCCTCCATGAAGTCTTGCCTGATGTGTATAGGACAGCAGAAAATACTATCATGCCCTTACCAGCATCATCTTCCCAGTTATCTTTGCTCTGCTGGTGCCTCCTTTCCAACTCTCACTACTCTTGTCTATTTAGGGACTAAGTCATTTCAATTGTTATCTTCTTCCTCTGCTATTCCTCCTTTCCTCCTTATGACTTTATAATTTGCCCCTTTGTTACCTCTTATCTAGACAAATAGGCAAAACCCCAGGTCCACAGGGCCCAAGAAGGTTCAAGTGATAAGAGTCCTGAGAGCTTGAGTCAGCATTAAACATCTCCTAAATCCAACACTACTAGGCTGTTCAGGCTAAATAAAACTCCATAGTCTTGTGCTTTTGCCTGCATTTATTTCACACTAAGGACAGTAACACTGATGTTCTTAGATTCATCAGAAGCTGAAATTGGCAGTTTTATATGAGTCTTTGATGGAAAGAAATAAAACTAATTACCACAAATGTAGTTTGATTAGTTCAAAAATTCAAAACACAGGGTCCGTGGGAGTGTAGGATAGGGATTAGGAATCACTGTCCTAATCCCTTTTCTCTTCTCCTTCAATCCACACCAGTTGTCAGGTTAATCTTCCAGTGAAACCAGCATTTCTGGTCTTGTCTTTGTCCTGTTCAGAAAATGCCAGTAGGCTAAAGACCCAACTCCCTGGGGTCTGGGTCTCTATTCAAATCTTCACGCCTGCACTGCACTTGCTCAGCGTTCTGTTTGCTGTTCCTTCTACCTACCTTTCACTGTCTGTCTGCTTGCCTTTGTTCCTGTGGTTCTCTCACTTCAATCTTTTCAGTCTGACCAGCTTTTAAAGCTCACTTTATCCATTCCAGCAGGTATAGCTTAAAACAAAACAAACAAACAAAACAAAACAAAAAAACCCCTCATTTTAAAAGCCAGGGGACTCCCTGATACCCGAGCCGAAAATAATTTCTTAAACCTCAGAATTCCCCAAATTCTGGTTTTCATTAAAGACCTTACATCGGAGTTATTAAGCAGGGTGGTTTTGGCTCCTCTCCTAGACTGTCTGCCATCTGGGGGCAATGACAGCTTTGAAAATTTCTTTGCACAGAGCAACACACTAAATAAGTAAAAATTTGCTGCCTTTGCAAACTGTGAAATGCCTACAAGAAGAAATGGGATAAAAACGACTTTGGCCAGTGTGAGGGCTCACTCCTGTAATCCCAGCAATTTGGGAGGCTGGGGTGGGCAGACCACCTGAGGTCAGGAGTTTGAGACCAGCCTGGCCAACATGGCCAAACCCTGTCTCTACTAAAACTACAAAATTAGCTGGGCGTGGTGGTGCACGCCTGTAGTCCCAGTTACTCAGGAGGCTGAAGCAGGAGAATCGCATGAACCCGGGAGGTGGAGGTTGCAGTGAGCCGAGATCCCGCCACTGCACTCCAGCCTGGGCGACAAGAGTGAGACTCTGTCTTAAAACAACAAAAGCAAAAACAAAAAAAAAAGTCTTTAACAGAGAATATTTTTAAGATTCAAGTTTTAATAAACTTGGGAATGTTATACTTTGAAGCGTAACAGAGAATTACCAATATTTTTAAGATTCAAGTTTTAGATAAACTTGGGAATGTTATGCTTTGAAGTTTTCAGAGCTAGTAGCTAAAGAGAATGGCTCAAATGTTCTCCAGCCTAAGGCTTAATGTGAATTTAGAATATTATTATTGAAATATTGGGAGGGTGTATTACACTTGAAATCTTATACCTCCATCCACAGATAAGAACACTTAGTGCAAAGAATTAAAGCTGCCTAAGTCAAAGTTTTTTAAATGGCAAAGTTGTTGTTTTTTCAAGAGACAGAAAGTAGGGGTAGAATGTACCTCCCGGCAGAGAATATCTTAAGCGACAGGTACTCGGAGAAGAGGAAATACAAATAGGGATTTTTTAAAAAGCAGAAAACCATCAATTTCTCCTAAAGTGAAGGGGGGATGTATCAGATTTAACTTTAAGCTCCCTTCCGCTCAATTGCTAACTCTATTTTTGAGGAAAGGACCTTCGGATACCCGGCAGATACGCTGTCTGCAAACAATCCGGGGGAGTGGGTCCTTCTGCCCTGGTCTATCCCGACACTTCTCGCATTCACACCTTTCCCAGCTCCGTTTCCTAGCGTATCTGCCTTCCCCCTTTCCTCCGAGTCCGTCACCGTCTCACCCACCCGCAAGTCAGGCCCCAGCGCCCCTCCACCGGAACGCCCAGGTCGTCTGGCCGTCTGCCTCCGTCCGTCCTCGCCCGCGCAGTCGCGGGCCGCACCCCCCACCAGGACTCCGCTCCTTCAGTGCCGCCGCTCCGCCTGGCAGCAGCCGCCGCGCTTTATATCCGCTGCCGCCCGTCCCGGGCCCACGTGCCGCCACGCCGGGGAGCCTGGGGGTTGTAGTTCTGCGCCGCCGCCCGCGAGGCACGCCCGGAACCGCCGGCCCCGAAGCCCCAAAACCCCGAAACGTTTTGCACACCTGGAGTCTGCTCTTCCCCGGTGTCACCTGAACAACGTGGGCTGAAGTGACTCCGGCGCAGCGCCCCCGCTCCCCGAGGATCGGGAGCATCCGAACTGGCAGCCGGGTGCCCGAGAGCACGCCGCTCACCCGCGCCACGCTGAGTGCAAACGTCTCCCTGTCTCGTCTGCAGGCCAGTCCTTCCTGCGTGCGGACACCTCCTGGGCTCCGCTGCGTCTTAATTTTCCTTCTTTTGCGCAGGGCTTTGCAATCCCCGCTATCTCGTGGTTCTGCGTTGTGAGGTTTGGGCTGCTGTTTCCGAGGCGTGCGGACACACCCCAACTGCCCATGGGCGTTCAGCTCTCTTCCGGCTGACGCCGCTGCACCAGCCCTGCAGACTCGCGTGTTAAGGATTGATGAGCGAATTTTAAAGTGAATTATCTACTCATTCAGGAGCTTTTCTGGCTTCTTTTGGAGAATATCTGAAAGAGTTTTGAAAGGGAAAAGTATTTTTAACCCAACCGCCTCTACTTTCAGGAATATCAGGAGTCTGTTATTCTAGGATCATGTACTGTGTTAATAAACCAGGAACAGTGCCAGAGACAAGTCCTCAGTCTTCTCTTGCTGATGTGATTCCACCTCAGTTTTCCGTAAAAGGCGATGGCTGATGCTTATTATTACATTTAGAGAAACTAAATTGTTAAAAGGGCTTTCCAATTTGCAAAGTGCTTTTAAATGTATTCTAATAGTTCTTGCATGGCACAGAGCACCAGAGATAATAGCTAATAAGTACTGTGTTCAGTGCTTACTCAGCCTGCACCATTCTAGCCGTTTTAAAATTTAATTCCTAAAATAACCCCATTGGTGGGTCATGTTTTATAAATGTATATGTTACAGATGAGCAAGGATCATTCCATGTTACAGATCAGAAACAGGTTTAAAGAGTTGAAGTAATTTGCCAAAGCCATAGAGCTGGTTAAGCTGTGGTTTGATTTCAAGTAGTCCAGAAGCTTGTGCTTTTAACACTATGTTATCCTGCAGGAAAAAAATAAATAAATACAAAAGGAAAGAAAAGAAAACCCTTAGATACATGAAGCAAGTTCTCCAAAGGCTACAGCATGGTTTTGGTTTTGGTGGTTTTGTTTGTAATGTTAACAAGTCTTATACCATATCCTAATGATACAATGAAAGTTTTTTTTTTTGTTTTTGGAAAGTCACACTTTAATAAGTGCAAAATTAAGTGTGTCAATACCCAAAAGGTATAGGTCATTAGGCTTAACATTGTCAACCAACAAACCAATATTCTAAATGCATGAACAAACTATTTTTTGTATAAATATGGTAGTGCAAAGTAATTCCTTATAATAATTTGTTAGTGTTTGCCAAGAAGCAGATGATAAGATGGGATTAGATGTGTGAGAGACTTATTGGGGGAAGGAGTTGGAGCAGACAGGAACATCCTGCAGACTGATGTAGGGCTGACATCCATGAACGAAAGATGGAAGAAAGGAGCATAGAGTAGGGAGAATCTCACTGCATTCTTAGAGTATCCACTCTGTGCCCTTATGAAACTCAGAGCCTATACTGTGAAGTGTCGGGGAGACATCATACTTTTAAAATATGGTAAATGCAGTGATAGACCTGTACAGAGATATTACAGGAACACTGAGCTCTAATCTGGGCTGAAAGGGGTGGGGTGTATATGTATGTATGTGTGTATGTGTGTGTGTGTGTGTGTGTGTGAGATGAGGCAGGAGGGTCCAGAAACGTCATACTGGGGAAGGTCACAGCCAAGGTAAATATCAGACAATGAGTAGGGCTTAGAAGAAGAGAGACAGCAAAAGGCTCAGTGCTGAACTGCAGGCCTCTAACCCTCTTCTGGTAAGTGGCAGGCTCTGTGAGATTTCTTCTTCTATTATTATTATATAGTATTATTTAATCATCATTACTTTTTGTGCTTTTATTTCTTGCCCCCAGCTCCACAGCAAGGTGTTCGAGTCAGGCATCATGTCCTATTCCTTGTTTTTCCCACAGTGCAGGACATAGTGTCTATCCATGTGCAGGCCAAGAGGGTGAAATTTGGAAATATTACTACCATCAACTCTTCTTTGTTTAAAACAAATGTATGTCAGGTTTTGCATCAACTTTTGTTTGCTACAATTCAAATTTGAAATCCACCGGTGCAGGGGAAAGTGCTTGGGAGATACAGTGCAATGAAATTCGTCAGAACAGTCATTTGTTCTATCCTTGGAGCTGGAGGTGATGCCCCCATCACAGGCTCCTGAACTGACTGTGGGTGAGGGGTAGGACCCAGAAAGTTTCCCCTTATCTTCTGGTAAGGATATACTTACCAGAAAAGAGAAAATGGATTTTCAACAGCTGAAACACTGCTAAATTGGGGAACACTTATGAAGGAAGGAGACCTAATTTGGATCTTGAAGTGTTGTTACCCATTGTGGTCTAGCAAAAGGTCTGTCCACGGGTGAGCAAGAGTCTGTTCCATTCACTGTGAAGAACACATAACCAGGTATGAGAGTCACTTCTGGAAATTCTGGCTTGTAGGGGTATGTCAATGGGGCTGATGGAAAAGGTAGGGTTTATTTTTTAATCAGAGTTCAGAGGTCTTCAGAGAAGGGAACAGGCCATGAATAGAAGTTGAACTGATTCCTGGCCCTGGGACAAAAACCCTTGACCTTTAGGGTTTATCTTCTAAGTGTGAGTGCTAACTAGGAGAGGGACATCTCTTGAGAAGGGAAAAGTCCTGTGCATAAGCTTGGTTTTAGAGGACCTTTGGGAACCCAGGAGGGGGCAGCATAGTGCGGCCATGCTCAGCTATCTTTTGGCTTAGCCCTTTAGTGAATGCCTACTGGGTTCTTAAGGAGAAAGAGCTAGAAGAAAAAAAAAATGCGTTATATTTGGCGTTCTTAACCTAAGATCTGTGACTCCAGATTTTTAAGTAACAGCTTTATTGAGATATAGTTCACTATGATACAATTCATCTATTTTAAGTGTATAATAGTTCAGTAGTTTTTAGTATATTCACAGAATTGTGCAACCTGTGTCACAATTTTAGAACATTTTCATCACTCCCTCCAAGAAAACCCTAGCCATTAGTAGTCACTCATTTTTCTATTTCCCCTCCCCACCACCAGCTGTAAGCAGCCACTAATCTATTTCTTTCCTTCTTTTTACCTTTTTTTTTGGTTGCCCAGGCTGGAGTGCAATGGTGCCATCTTGGCTCACTGCAACCTCTGGCTCCCAGGTTCAAGCAATTCTCCTGCCTCAGCCTCGTAAGTAGCTGGGATTACAGGCATGTGCCACCATGCCCAGCTAATTTTGTGTTGTTAGTAGAGGTGGGGTTTCTCCATGTTGGTCAGGCTGGTCTCAAACTCCCAACCTCGGATAATCTGCCCACCTCAACCTCCCAAAGTGCTGGGATTACAGGCGTGAGCCACTGCGCCTGGCTGCCACTAATCTATTTCTATAGATTTGTCTGTCCTGGACATTTCGTACAAATGGAATTATATGGGGTGTGTGTGTGTGTGTGTGTGTGTGTGTGTGTGTTTTGAGACAGGCTCTCGCTCTGTTACCTAGGCTAGAGTGCAGTGGCATGACCACAGTTCACTGTACCTTTGACCTCCCAAGCTCAAGCGATCCTCCCACCTCAACTAAGTAGCTGGAACTACAGGTGTTTGCTGCACCTGGCTAATTTTTTGTTTATTTTTTGTAGATACAGGGTCTCACTATGTTACCCAGGTTGGTCTCAGACACCTGAGCCCAAGCGATTGCCTGCCTTGACCTCCCAAAGTATGGGATTACAGGCATGAGCCACCTCACCCAGCCGTGCTATGTGGTCTTTTGTGTCTGGCTTCTTTCATTTAGCATACATAACATTTTCAAGATTCATTCATATTGTGGAATGAGTCAGGATTTCATTCCTTTTTATGTCCATTGTATGGCTATACCACATTTTATTTATCTTTTCCATTAAAAAGCTATACTACATTTTATTTACCCATCAGTTGATGGACATTTGAATTGTTTCCACTCTTTGGCTGTTATGAATAATGCTGCTATTGTGACTACAGATTTTAAGCCTCCTGGAATTTTGTGGCGTTCTTTATTTCTGTGGAGTTAGTTTATAGCATCTGGCCTCTGTTCAGTTCCTCAGAAGCCCCAAGTCCTTACCAAGATCAGGGCTTTGACATGTGACAAGGATGCTTTTCATCTGACTGACTTCTACTCAGATGCAACCTTCCTAAGAGGGACCTCACTCAGATCTTCCCAATGTAGGTGACAACCTCTCCTCATAACACCCAGTGCTTTCCCTTCTGATCACAACTTCTTGGTGCGGATGTGGTCTGTCTGTTCTGTTTCATGTGACACATACAGTGCCTATACTGCATAAATGGTTGAAATAGTATGGCATACAGAATGGGTGTTGATAACTGAGAGCTATGTGCTGGCTCTGTGGCCTGAACATAGACTTTATCACTGATGGGAGCAGGGTGCCTCCCTGTTGACTAGGGTTAAGGCAACAGTGGGAACCCTCTTGGCCAAGAGGGCTGGTGTCACACAGAGAGTAAGGACTGGACAAAGAGGACCGTAATGCCTCTTTGTGACCAAGCAGGATGGATTCCTGGCATAGATTATATCTGGGGAACATTGTCTTGTTTTGTGTCTTGCTGAGTTTGTGACTTCCTTGTCCTGAATCGTATCTCTAGGCCAATGTGGCCAGTGGGTTACATACACTTTTTTGTCACCACCTAAAAATGGAGAAAACTTTTGAAAATATGGGCCTAGTTTGGCCATTAGCAAGGAGAAAACTGAGGGTGCTATGAGTTGTAAACAGAAGAGAAAGCTACGAATATTAATTTTGCCTACAGGGCTTCTTTGACAATATTCAAATAATTACAGAGGCAAAACTTCCTTTTGAAGGATGTGCAACCTGTTTTAGCTATTGCCTACAAGGACATTAGACCTTTGGGGAGCACAAAAGTGAGTTACATTCTGCTTGTGACAGTATTGTAAAAGGTTCCCCGGAGATCTTAAAGAGTAATGAGCATGTTTTCTAAAAACATTCCAAAGCTCAGCAGCTACTTATATTATGAATAAGGTAAAAATCCACCACTAGGTGACAGTCTATCAGCAGAAATTGCTCCTTTATGACTTTTTCTAGACTGAAAATTTCTGGGGACATCAGGGAATAACAAAATTATTCGATAATAGTTTTCTGCTCCCATTCTCTGTCCTCCTCCTATGCAGTTTACACCCTCAATTTTAAATGTTCTTCTTCAATCTCTGCCTCTCTCTCATTTATATTAAAATAATGAAAATATGTTGTATAGAAACATAGAAATGAGACATGGAAAATTAACACTCCTGCCTCCTGTCACTTACTGGTTTTGTTTTTGTGTTTGTTTTTGACGTAGTCTCGCTGTGTCACCAGGCTGGAGTGCAGTGGCGTGATCTCAGCTCACTGCAACCTCCGCCTCCTGGGTTCAAGCGATCCCCCTGCCTCAGCATCCCAAGTAACTGGGACTACAGGAGTGCACCACCGCCATGCCCGGCTAATTTTGTGTGTGTGTGTGTGTGTGTGTGTGTTTTAGTAGAGATGGGATTTCACCATGTTGGCCAAGATGGTCTCAATCTCCTGACCTCGTGATCCATCCGCCTCGGCCTCCCAAGGTGCTGGGATTATAGGCGTGAGCCACCGCGCCCGCCTGGTTCTTTGGGTTTTTAAAATAAACATACCTGTTAGAAGAGTACATCTAGTGCTCTTGGCTTTCCAATATGTAGAATATACTTTAAAATCTTGTTCAAGTTTAGTTTATAAGTATTTTCTCTCTCATGAATAAAACTCTATGTTTCCTTCAGCATTTGAGGTAAAAATGGGACAATTAGGAGAAACAAATTTTAGGTGTTTAGTCTCTTTTGAATGAAGGAAAACTCCCTGGAAAAGTTCAGAGTGTGAAATTTGAAATTTAACTTGGTGCCACCCGAGGCTGGTTTGATTCTCGGTAACTGCTGTATTTAGGTACTAAGAGTCAGGGCCCTAGGAAGCTTAGATCCCTCCTGGGCAAATGTGACTGATTTTGTCCCTCCTTTTTCCTTCTGTCTAAGCCTGCAGGGTGCTGTTAGCCTGGACTAGCGCACTCAGATTCCATCTTTCAGAGTGGTTTCTGCAGTCGCCTGGGTCACTGGCGCCTAATGAAAAACTCCCAGAAGTTATTCCAAAGCCTCTTGCGTTACTCCTGTGCTCCATTTCTCAGTTTTAGGTACTCTGTTATCTCTGTAACCTAAATTCTGTTATTTCTGAAAGAAAAATGTACAATGTATATTCATGCATTTAAAGATAGACCAAGTAGGCACAAAAAAAGGCAAAATGTGGAATGCTGTTTATTCAGTTCTTCCATTTGTATGAAAATGGAAACAGGTGTGTGTAGGGATGTGCTTGTATATGTGCACATATTTCTAGAAGGATAGAAGTGATGTTCAAAATATTTAACAACTGGTTCAGCACTGACACAGAGATGGGTGCTGGTTTTAGAGCTCAAGGGATTCTGGAGGTCCCCTAACATCTATGTAATAATGGATCTAGACTCTGGGGGGCAGCACTCCAAGGCCATGCCAGGCAGCCACCAACTGCTTCTCTGGGGAAGGGGGCTGAGGGCAGGAGGGACTTATTTTTCAATGTGCCCTTTAGTACTGTTTGAAAGGTTATTTTTTGTTTGAATCCTATTTATGTGCATGTAGGTAGATTTTCATTTTGTTTAGCTTAGGAGATAAGTCTTAGTTTTAGAATTTGTTTGTGGACATTTCTGTCTAGTTATTTACCTCCAGCCTGTCTCCAGCCTCAAGGCCATTTCCTGTAGTTCCATTTTGCTGAATCCTCCACTGAGAGCTCTCCTTAAGCTTCTTAAGCCCCTCTGTTTGAGGGGAAGAGAAGACCTGGCTGAACTCCCTCTCATAATCTCTCAGTTCTCCCCAACCCCAACACTGGTGTCTGAGTCTCCTTTTATTGCTTATCTTGAGCCTCTTGTCTCTCCACCTACCAGACCTCAATTCCATTATTAACCAGTATAGGCATCACGGCATCACACTGCTTAATCTTGTGATCAGAAAATAAGTGCTTTTGTGTGTGTGTGTGTGTGTGTGTGTTCCCACAACTTTTGTGCATATGGAGAATTAGGTTTCCTATACACACCAGCCCTAATGAGAATAGTTCTTATATTAGTGGTAACACACATAGCTTGAGCCTCCACCTGCCTAATGCGACACACTGCTCCCTTCCACCTTCCCATTATTACTGGGAGGCAGGATATGGTGATCCCTGCAATGTGCTTCCTCTCTTGCCTGTTCTTCCACTTTGAGCTTCTTGTTAACCCCCCCCCCCCGCCGCCACGAGGCCACTGGGGGGCAGTGTCTCGTCGCAGTCAAAGTTGCTTTCTCCCTGGGCCCCAAAGGCCATCAACCGCACTGTTACTAAGTTGTGGAACGAAGCCTCTTCTCTTCCACTTTGCCTCACATTTTTCACTTGGGCCCCCAAAGAACATGACATGTGTTCATTGTCTCACTTGAGCCCCTTCCCTCTCTACCTGCAGGTTCTTTCTCTGTAGAGGTCAGGCATGAGTCTATGGAGCAAGTACAGGGAACCAAAGTCACCCCACCCCCATCCCAAGGCTATCCTTTCCCACTCTCCTTTCTTCACCCTGAGATACCACGAGACCATTTTCCGACAGTCATCTTTGCTTCAGGCTAATCAGCACCTACAGCCAGGTCAACTGCTCCCTTAGATTTATCAGACCAAGTTGACTGTTTGTGGTGGGCACTACTGGCCTCAAGCTGATAGCCTGGCCATGCATATTCTGTTAATGCCTATCTCACTGTGTGGCAATTGTCTGCAGACATGTCTGCTTCCCCCGTTAGACTGTGGCTTCCATGAAAGTGAGCTCCTAACAGTGTGGTGTTCATTTTTGTATCTCCAGCATACAGTCCCCTGCCTGTTACACAGCTGACCTTGGTAAATATTTTTGAAAGAATAAATGAACACAGCCCAATTAGCGAAGATATGTCGAAAGAAGCAGCCCATCTTTGCCAAAAGGAAATTCAGGCAACACATGCAGAGGGAGAGAAGCTCTTCTTGAAGAGCACCCACTTTCTTCTAGAGCAGCCACTCACAGCTCTCTCGACTCCTTGGACCCTCAGGGTTGGAGAAGACCCAGGGTTAGGACAGCACTTTCGGGGGAGGTTTCATTGACCTTGTTTTGAAACAATAACATGTTGAAGAGCCAGGTGACTAGTTACATTTTATTGTGTACCTGCCAGTTGAAAAAAACAAGGTCAAAAACACAAAAGGATAGAACATGGCAAAACATATTGATTAGACAGGGGAAAGCAGATGACACAGAGGGACAGGACATTTTATTTTTATCATTCCAAATTCAGAGAAATATAATTAACTCCATGCTCAGTTCACCTAAGTTTTTATAGCAGAGGTGAACATGACAGATTGAGGCACAAATTTGTTAATGCTGAATATTGGACATTTCTTCTGTTACTATTTACTGGACATAATCTGATGTTATGTGATAGACTATGATATGTAAATGACTTCAATCAGGAAAAAAGATAACTTGTGTAACTTTATCTGACTTTATTCTCTACACATACTGAGAAACAAACCCATTAATCACAGCCTAGGCAGAAACTCTTCAAGTAGTGTGTGAGACAAACAGAGGTATTAATTATATTTATTATGGTAATAATATACTTAACACTTCCTTCAAGGCATGATAGTTGCAGAAATTGGGAAAAATAAGAATACTCTAGCAGACTTACAGACACTCAGTGGCAGTATCACAAATAATCACAATAATTTCAGAGATGAGGAAGCAGAGAGAGAGGGAGAGAGGTGTTAAACAATTTGTTAAACATCACATAGCTGGTAAGGAGTCTCTCTAATTCCAAAGCATGGCTTCTTTCCTCTACACAGCAGTGCCTCCCCAATTAGAGAATGTTATAGTGTAAAATCACCAGAGGAATAATGTGATTTCCAGTAATTTTTAAAACGATGTTGTCTGGTCACTTGTTCTGGTTTCTCTGTTCTGCATAACAGTTATGTACCCCATAAGGACGTTTTGGTCAATAATGGGCTGCATATATGGTGGTGGTCCTGTAAGATTATAATGGACCTGAAAAATCCCCATTGCCTAGTAGCATAGCTTTTGTCACATAGCACAGACCCGTGGGTGTGGTGATGCTGGTGTAAACAAACCTACCACACTGCCAGCCTTATGAAAGTATAGCACATGCATTATGTACAGTACATAATACTTTATAATGATAATATGTGTTCCTTATGTGTTTACTATACTTTTAATTGTTATTTTAGAGGGTACTGCTTCTACTTATATTTTTAAAACTTAACTGTAAAAGCACCTCAGGCAGGTCCTTTGGCAGGTATTCCAGAAGAAGCATTGTCATCATAGGAGGTGACAGGTCCATGTGTGTCATTGCTGCTGAAGACCTTCCAGTGGGACAAGGTGTGGAAGTGGAAGACAGTGATATTGATGATCCTGACCTGTGCAGGTCTAGGCTAAGGTGTGTGTTGGTGACTTTGTTTTAACAAAATGTTCAAAAGTAAAATAAATAAATAAATAAAATACGAAAATGCTTATAGAATAAGGATATAAAGAAAAAATATTTTGTACGACTACACAATGTTTGTGTTTAAGTGAAGTGTTATTTCAAAAGAGTCAAAAGTTTTAAAATTTAAAAGTTTATAAAGTAAAAAAGTTACAGTTCACCGAGTTTATCATTGAAGAAATATTTTTCTAAAATAATGAAGTACATCCTATGTGTACAATGTTTATAAGGGTCTGCAGTGGTGTGCAGTATTGTTGTAGGCCTTCACGTTCACTCTCCACTCACTCACTGACTGACCCAGAGCAACTTCCAGTCCTACAAGCTTCAGTCATTGTAAGTGCCATATGCAAGTGTACTATTTTAAGTCTTTTGTATTGTCTTTTTACTCTACCTTTTCTATGTTTAGATAAACAAATACCATTGTGTTATAATCACCCACAGTATTCAGTATAGTAGCATGCTGTACAGGTTTGTAGCCCAGGAGCAACAGGCTATACACCATAGAGCCCAGATTTGCAGTAGGCTATAGTGTCTACATTTGTGTAGGCACACTCTATGATGGTCACACAACAATGAAACTGCCTAATGACATGTTTTTCATAATGTATCCCTGTTGTAAGTTATGCATGACTATATACAGAAAAATTTAAGTGGAGAGAACCAAATGACTTACTAGGCAACAAAGCAGGTTGGACAGATGGACAGTAGGTGGAATGACCATGGTGCCTGAATTTTCTATTACTCAGTACCTTATCAATTAATATTTCCTACTCTACCTTCCAGATAACTCAGCCTACTTAAAGCTCACCAGAAAGTCAGCCAACAAATCTCCCAACTCACTCACCTACCATCAATCAACCCATAAACTCTCCAGCATGTATTGAAGGCCTACCTTGTTGTGCTTGACACAGTGTTTGGTGCCATGTAGAATGACAAAGCAGGACCAGACAGCATCCCTGCCACCCTGGTGCTTGTAATCTAGTTGGAGAGATACGATAAAAATAAATGACACAATTAAAGAATCTGACAGAATGTAATAAAGTGCTAAATTGTGTGGTACAGACAATTAGAGAACAAGACAGTGTATAATAAAGTGCTAATTGTGTGGTACAGACAATAAGTATAATAGGAGTTCAGTGAAGGGATAGATGAGTGTGGGCTGCAGTCTTCAGGGAAGGCTTCTCATCATGTCAGTGCTGCCGTGTTTATCCAGTGCATGACGGGAAATGGAATATGAAATAGAAGATGGATTATGAGCAGAATAATGGTGCTGAACTGTGGTATCTCTTCTCAGGCTGGATGAACACAGAAAGAGAGTCCTTTGAAAGGTAGCATTCTCCATTAAAAAAAATCAAATAGAGAAATACCTTATTTTCTTTATTAGTTGTGTTATAGATAATTTCTACAGAAACTTAAAATCATATTTTAAATTGAATAATGTTTTAAATGTACCAGGAAGCTCACTGTTTAAAGGAGCCATGTTGTAAATCCTTTTCATAAATGAAAAATACTTTTGCATTATTGATGATCACTTGTTTATACAAAACTCCTCAAAGCTAATAGTAAATAGGTACTCTCATACACTACTGGTGGGATTGATGAACCTTTTACAAGGTAACTTGGCAATGTGTACCTAAAATTTTGACAATGTGCATATTGTTCAACCAATCAGTTTCACTTCTGGGAATTTATTCTAAGGACGTAATAATCATAGCTGACTGCAAGAATAACTTTACTACAATGATAATTATCACAGCGTTAGGATAAACTGGGAACAATCTAAATGCCTCCAAAGAGAGGACTGATGAAATAAACATATATTTATAAAATGGAATGTATAGTCACTAAAGTGTTACTGTAAAAATAGGTAATGCTGTGGGAAGTGTTCACAATATATAGATAAGTGAAAAAAGCAAATTTGAAAACTTGAAGAGTATGATTCCATTTTGTTAAAATGTGTTTTATGCATAAAAACATGTTTTATTCACAGAAACATATTTGAGTGGTGAGGTGATATGTGATTTCCACTTCTTTATGCTTTTTTGAAATTTCCAAATGTTTTCCAAGTTACATGGTTTATTTTGTCATAAGACATATATTGAAATTCTACAGTTCTCTGATTTAATTTGCTTGGAAAGTTGTGATAGTCATAATTTAGATTGCCATCTCTAGAGCCAAAGGTCTTGTGGGACAAGTAAGTTCTGGGACCAGAGACAAACACGAGAAGTATTATTCCTTTTTCTTTTGAATTATAAATGATTTATATTAGCAAAATGTATACCTTCTTTTCTTAAACTCATATTCTTGTGGGAGCTGTTTGGGAGGGACACGTACTCTTTAAGGCTTATACAACGTGAATTTTTAGCAGCAGAGCCTGCCAGAGTAGGTGGAAAGCCCAGGGCATGGATTAATTTTAAGATGTCTGGAATACTAAAATAAAATAAGAAAATGTAGAAGTAAGTGTAGATGTGCTGAAACAGAGTTTCAAAAATTGTGATGATTTAAATGTTTATCTTGAACAAACTGATGCTTTTAACACACAGTATACAGGAACAGAAAGTAAAACTTCATGGTGACATTATGTCAAAGGCGGGAATTGGAGATCTTTGGTGCATGCGGGATCAAGGCCAAATTAGGCTCTGCCTGGAAACCATGCAGAGGATGTGGAATTATTGAAAAAAATCAGAAAATATGTAGAGAGGATTTTGGAATTTCTGGTCCAAGGGATTTTCCATGTCTAAAGTGAAAACAAAATAGTTTTCTTCTGTTCCAAGACCTTTATTTAGAACTGTTTTAAAAGGGGCCTTTCTCTGAAACATTTCAATACAAAACCACATTATTTTCTCATCGTATGACTCTATGTCTTCCATTCCCTAGGTTTTGACTAAGGTTTTAAAATAGACGTTTCAACCCTTTTTAGTTAATAATTTTCTATTTTAACCTCATCATCTAGCCTTTCATCTATGACTTGGCCCGGTAAAACATAGCAAGTCAGAATTTTACTTCCTTCCTGTGCCCAAAAAATATAAAGAAAATCCTTGAATACCCAGGGTTTGAGAAGTCCAACCTTAGCCAAAACTGGGAACTGTTTGCCTTTCTTTGGAGAACCCGTCCTATAGAAAGAATGAGCTGGGCGGCATCCCTGAAGTACAAGTCAGGAGAACTTGTTCCTGGACATTCCCTTGTCTCCAACTAATTTGGGTGAATTCACCACTCTGTGCTTCAGTTTTTTTCATGGCATAGTCCAATGCTCACGTGGAGGATGACAGCAGGTGTGAAGTAATTAAAATATTTCTGACAACATGGCAGACTAGCTGACATGGAGAAGCCTTCCCTCCCACTACTGTCACATAGAAAATCTAGATGATATGTGGCAGCAATTTAAAATATACAACCATGGTTTTTGTTGTTGTTGTTGTTGTTTGTTTGTTTTTTATTTGAGATGAGGTCTCACTGTGTCACTCAGGCTGGAGTGCAGTGGTGAAATCTCAGCTCACCGCAACCTCCGCCTCCTGGGCTCAAGCAATCTTCCCACCTCAGCCTCCCAAATAGCTGGGGCCACAGGTGCATGCCACTATGCCTGGCTAATTTTTTGTATTTTTGGTAGAGATAGGGTTTCATCATGTTGCCCAGGCTGGTCTCAAACTCCTGAGCTCAAGAGATCCGCCCACCTTGCTTCCCAGATTGCAGGGATTACAGGCATGAGCCACCACACCCGTCCATTACAACCAGTACTGAAAAAAGTAAGGGAAATCTTCTAGTTCTCAGTGTGAAAAGAAAACTCAGAACCAGAGTAATAAGTGTGGCTGATGTTGCTAGAAAGGCACATAGGTACCAGGATCCGGAGTCTTGGGTGTGGAGGCCCATCTGGAGATAGGATATGGGGCCTCAGGCTAAGTTTAGGCAGGACACTATGACTAGAATTGTCAGATTTAGCAAATTAAAATACAAGATGGCTGGTTAAATTAGAATTTCAGATAAATGATGAATCATTTTTTAGGGTAAGTATGCCCTACAAGTTGAAAGGAACATATTTATGGTTTAAAAAAAAAAAAAGTTGTTTATCTGGAATTCAAATTTAACTGGACTTCCTGTGTTTTATGTGGTAATTCTGTGACACAGGCTTGTCAATAATACCTGGAGCCTAGGAGAAGGGGTGCCTCATCCGTTAGGAAGGGACTATGGAAAATACTGACAATTGTTATGAAGAGGAGGAAGGAAATTTGTAGTTGGTCTATGGCTGTGGGTGGGAAAAATGTGTTTCCCAGGCATTTACCATGAGTAGATGTAGGATCTGGGAGATATAGAAATCTCATTCTAAGAAATTACCATGAAATCTGGTCCAGGACAATGGAATCCTTAGAATTTCACCGGAAACAAAGTGCCATGTTGGGCTGTTTCTACAATTTAGGTACACAGATGTATGGTCGGATAACCAGCCCTGCTAAAGATGAACTCTTAATACAAAACTAAGAACCGAATGAATTACCCTGAAGGGAAACCTGAAGATAAAATAAATGGGGAAATCAGCAATCCAATAACTGGGTTAATTTTAAAACTCTGAATGAGGCTATGAAATAAGTATTGTCTTGGTGTGTTTGGGCTGCTATGACACAATACCCTAGACTGGGTGGCTTACAAACAACAGACATTTATTTCTCACAGTTCTGGAGGCTGGAAGTCCAAGATCAAGTGGCCCACTGATTTGATTTCTGATGAGGGCGCTCTTTCTGGTTCGTAGAGGACGAAAAGGGTGAGGGAGCTCTCTGGGCTCTTTTATAAAGACGTGAATCTACCAAATGCCGTCATGTTGGGGATTAGGATTTCAACATATGAATTTTTTTTGTGGTGGGGGAATATAAACATTTGGCCTAATGCAAGTATCTCTTAAATGTCAGAGACATAAAGAAAGGAATAAAACAGAAGAATATTTTGTCATTAAAAAAGACCAGATTTATTTGTAAAAGAACCAAATAGAAAGTGTAGAGATTAAGAATATATTTGTTGACATTAACAACTCACAGGGACATGTTAAATAGCAGATTAGACTTCTGAAGAGAGCAAGTGAACTGGAAGAAAGAACTAAGGCAATCACCCAAACAGAAGCATAGAGAAATAATGGGATAGAAAAATATGACATAAAGAGGAGAAATTGAAGTAAGAGGAGGTCATGTGCATTCATGTATTCACATGTTTATTGTTTTGTCCTACCCAACTAGTGGCTGGAGTCACCCCAAAAGCAGTGCCGGGGAGTTCTCACAAGTGAGTGCCCCAAACCATCCTGAGATGGGGCTGGTTGGGATTCCAAAGAAAGGAGCACTAAATGCCAGGGTGACCAGTCCAAAGCATTTATCAGGGGAATTTGTGTACAGAGTGGGCTGCAGCAATCCTTCCCATGAACAGCGAGAGGAAAGGGATGTTCTACCTAGGTGTGTCAGCAGTAAGGGGGTCAGGGTGTGGAGTTTATATGAAGGTTTAAGGAATTTGGCTCAGGTTTAGGGCCAGTTTCTCTCTAGTAAGCCTAGATACCTGTATCAGTACCTGGGAATGTTCAAGGCCCTGGTTAGGATTCAAATTCGCTGGGAAAAAAACTGCAGCTGGCCAGGTCACATAGCAGTCAAGGCACTCTGTGGTTTTTGGTTAAGACCCAGAAATCAAAGTGAAGGTGGGGGTTGGGAGTGTGTACCAGGGGACCGTACACATCTATATTGAGGAAGGCATAAGGAAAGAAGAGAGCAGAGCAAACAGGCATACAACTGTTAAGACATAGTAGACGTTGTTTTTTTTTTGAAAAAGGACAGACCCCAAAATACAGAGGCTTAAAAGAGATAGAAATTTATTTCTTTCCCAAGTGACAGTCCAGATGTCAAGAGCTGGTAGAGCGGCTCTGTTATTCTCCATTTGTGGCTTCTATTTTAGGATCCCATATGGCTGCTTTAGCTCTGTCTCTCATGTCTGTATCGCAGGCAGGCGCAGGGGCAGGAGAGTTTGCAAGGAAGGCAGAAGGGGCATACATGCCCATCTTTTAAAGATACTATCCAGAAAACACACATCATTCAAGAATGAGGCAAAAATAAAGGCATTTTTTTTTCTGATCAATAATTCAAAAATAGACCCTGACTGAAAGCATTATTAAAAGATATACTTCAGTAAGAGATGGAAATTGAATACAGAGAGGTGTTGGATGCAAGAAATAATAGTAATCTCTTCTCTGTATAATATTCTTGAACACAAATGCACTTAAAAATTAGTCTCAAAATACATAAAGCAAAATGTGATAGGATTATGATGATATGAAGCATCACAGAAAGCACATTAGATTACATAGCAGAAGATTTGGGTTGTGGACTCCATTGATATTTTATTATGCAGAGCTTTAGCCTAGACTAGATCCTTCTATAATTTATACTAACTTTAAAACAAAAAACTCAAGCACAACTCATTAGTTTTATGACCTTATGGTATACTCTTTTTGCGTCAGAATATGGGCTTGAGATTATGACAGTCCAGGTACAAATCTTTGCCCTGTCATTGACTGACTTTGTCATCTTGAGCAATTTAACCTTTCAAAACATAAGTTTCCACATCTGAGAGATAGGAAATATAACTGTATTAATCAAAGTTCTTGGCTCCAAACAACAGACGCTGATTCTTGTTGAATCAATAGAAAAGCGTTTTATTTCAAAATATTGTGTGGATCACAGGACTGTTGAGTGAATTAGAAAACTGGGTTTGAGAATAAGCCTTGAGGAACAATATCCCAAACTAAACAACAGATTTAATGGAAAAATGCTGCTGTTCCACAGCCATTGCTTTTGTGTCCAAAATACCCTATTGTAATCCCTGGGAAAGAGCCACCACAAAAAAACCAGATACCTCTGCCTCCCCTTCACCAGCAAATTTGCAAAGATACAAGGTCCCTTTTCTGCAGAACCTTTTTCTTCTTATTGCTTCCTTCTGAATCAAAAACATTTTTTAAAATAAATTAGTGTCATTTTATTTTTTATTTATTTTATTTTTTATTTTTATTTTTGAGTCTCACTCTGTTGCCAGTGCTGGAGTGCAGTGGTACAATCTCAGCTCAATGCAACCTCTACCTCCCAGGTTCAAGCAATTCTCTTGCCTCAGCCTAGTAGCTGGGATTGCAGGCGCCTGCCACCATCCCTGGTTAACTTTTATATTTTTAGTGGAAACAGGGTTTCACCATGTTGGCCAGGCTGGCCTCAAACTCCTGACCTCAAGTCTTCTGCCTGCCTCGGCCTCCCAAAGTGCTGGGATTACAGGCATGAGCCACTGCAGCTGGCCTTGAATCAAAATCTTATAATGATATGGTGTCCTTGATTCACACCAACTAATTCATGTGCCTGAATCCTAGCTGCAAGGGCAGCTGGAAATTTACACTGTGATTCCTATATAGCAACTCATAATTTGGATATGTCTTCAAATATAGACAAAAGACTCAAAAGATGATAGGCTCCCATGGGTAGAATAGATGCTCACTATAATGGTAATGATAATATCTACTCTTCTGAATTTAAACTTCCTCCTGTGTTTGGAGAATGTACCATGTTGTGTCTTATTAGATGAAGGATTTTCATTTCGCAGCAGAAGCCCAAAAACGACAAGGTGCTGGTTCACTTGAAATCATGCCAGTTAGTGCATGTACATGAGACCTAAGCTCAGTTAAGCAGATGTTCTTGTCTTGAATTTTATGACTGTAAGAATGATGCAAAGAAGTAGAGATAATTTGACCATCATTCTAGTGGCAGCATTTTCGATGGCTATAACAGTCAGCATCTAATGTCCAGGAGCAATAATGACAGCAGGGTCCAGATTCCAGTAGCTCTTCTTACCATGTGAGTGTCTTTTTCCTTGTCTAAAAATGGGTATGCCTTGCTTTGGAGGGTGTGTATAAAGATTAAATGAGGATTGCCTATAAGAAAGGCCTCTGAGAAACATCAGGCACCTTACACACACAGGCATTATTCTCTTCCCCTATCACAAGCACCAGCCTTGAAAACCTAGCATAATGTTTAGAGTTCCAGAAGAAAAGGAATAATTCATTTAAGCTATAAAAAGAACAAATAAAACATGCATGAGGAAACAATATGACCATAATGTATTGAAAAGTTATAAATGCAATATTACTTTAGCTCATTGAGATAGAAGACAACCAAGAGTACATTTTTATTCCATCCTGATCACCTATTTGACAAACTAGTTGTTCCACCATTATATTATCCTCAATATGCAATCAAGATATTTGAATTTCTGCTATAATATGACTTTTGAATATATTCATTTGAGACTACAGATAAAGTTGATTCAAAATTCTCTGGCATATTACAGTTATTCTTAGTTTAAAAAACAAACAAAAAAAAACCCCCAAAATCCTCAAGACACTTCATTGCCAGATCTCTCTGTGGTAGGAATGTGCAGTTGATACACTAAGATTTTTTGACTTTTTGTTTTTTCTCCCTCCTCATGGTGTATCTTTTCAGTGTTTCCTATTTAGTACTTATGTGTGTGGTCAGACTTTCATTTTTGTGGCATTTGTAGTGGAGAGTGATGGCTGGAGGAATCTTGAGTCCTGTGGACCTCAGTCAGAGGTGTGCTCATAAGCAAGCTCCTGAAGACAGAGAAGAAAAGACACCCTGATTTGTAGCACTTGTCAATTACCATGAGGTAAACACTTGTACCAGGGCCAATTTCAAGGAGTTGGGAAGAGATGTGCACAGTCTGTTCTTGCTAGGTAGGGACAGCAGCTCCAGCATCGCATCATAGGCAGTTTGCATCTTTAATGTTTGAGCCCAACATAAGAAAGTTCCTCACAGGCTCTAAGTCACACTGTGTGGGTTTACATAGTGCCTCCCAAAAGCAGATTCCTAAGCAAATTCCTAGTCAATTTTGTCTCATGAAAGCCTCCAATCCTGTTGTCCCCCCTCATTTCTTAAGAACTTGCTAATTTTAATGAAAAGGAGGCAGAGACATCCCTTTCAGCCCTCAAGTGGAGAAGATGGAAAGACCTCTGTTCAGGGTGGGAACCCTTTCTGTGAATTCCTGTTTGTAGGGGCCTTTCTAACAACACAGGATAAATTCTTACATTCATATTGTGCTTCACAGTTTTCTTTGTTTCAGTCTCCATTTTATTTTATTTTATTTTATTTTATTTTATTTTATTTTTTGAGATGGAGTTTCGCTCCTGTTGCCCACGCTGGAGTGCAATGGCATGATCTTGGCTCACTGCAACCTCTGCCTCCTGGGTTTAAGTGATTCTTCTGCCTCAGCCTCCCTAGTAGCTGGGATTACAGGCATGCGCCACCATGCCTGGCTAATTTTGTATTTTTAGTAGAGACAGGTTTTCTCTATATTGGTCAGGCTGGTCTTGAACTCTCGACCTCAGGTGATCCACCCAGCTCAGCCTCCCAAAGTGCTGGGATTACAGGCGTGAGCCATTGCACTAGGCTGAGTCTCCATTTTAAAGAGGAGAAACTGCACTCATCAAATGGAAGAACTGAGACTTGACTGTTCGGATTCCAAATCTGGTGGCTTCCCTGCTGCTCCACGCTGCCTTTCCAAGGTGGCTGGAGCCTTCCCTGACTCCCCTCTTGCAATTCAACTCAGACAGGATGTTTTCTTTTCACTGCCAGTAAACTTTTTATTTCATCATCCTTTCTTACTTTCACAAGGGGAAGTTCCCTTGGCCTTCAGCGAACTTGCTATTTTCAGTGTCTCCTGGGATCACTTTCTTGCCAAAACCCTTCTCTGTTTGCAGATTGACTGTGACTAGCCACTGGGAGATCTCTTCTGGGAGCTGTGACATGTCCCATATCCCAGCAATGCTGGAGGGATGCACTGCTGGAGAGCTGCCTGAGGAAACTCTAAAGAGTCCACTCTATAGATGACACTTACTGGGCCAAGACACTGCTGTCCCAGCAAGGATATTTATCCACTCTGTTAACAGGGCTAATAATGAATTTTTATGATACCAATGATTATCGTATTGTACAGTCTCTGCGATAGCTCAAAACCTTTCCTCATTTGGCTTTAGAAGCAGCTACAGAAATAGCCATTACTCAACAGTTTCATACAAGGAGAGGAAAATACTGACTTCATGAGAAGCTTGAAAAGCTTAAATAGCATTTAATTAATGCTTTTATACATTAACCAAATATTTATTGTGCATCTGCCATGTTCACAGCTCTGTTGTAAGACTTGAAGACTCTAAAGGTTAAATGGGCTGGGCATGGTGGCTCATGCTCCCAGCACTGTGGGAGGCTGAGGCGGGCAGATCATCTGAGGTCAGGAGTTTGAGACCAGCCTGACCAACATGGTGAAACCCCATCTCTACTAAACATATAAAAATTAGCCGGGCATGGTGGTGTGCACCTGTAGTCTCCGCTACTCAGAAGGCTGAGACAGGAGAATCGCTTGAACATAGGAGGCAGAGATTGGAGTGAGCCGAGATCACACAACTGCACTCCAGCCTGGGCAACAGAGTGAGACCCTATCTCCAAAAAAAAAAAAAAGGTAAAATGACTGCCTTTGTATTCCTTATACTTTCACATAGTGGCAAGGGAGACGTATAATACACTAACCTTTGTAATTGAATGTGCTACATATTACAGTAGAGACAAGTACAAGCATGGAGAAGGAGGTGCACAACCCTGCCCAGAGGAATGAACAAACCTTCAGGTTTCTGTGAAACTGGTGCTAGGACTTGAAGGACAATAATGACACACTTATATAATGCTCACTATGTGCCAGAACTGCCCTATTCTATGCATTTTCCAAATATTAAGCTATTTAATTTTTCCAAAGCCCACAAGGTTGGTGTAATCTTCATCCCTATAGGAAGCAGATTAACAGGGAAGTTAAATAACTTTGCCCGGTGTCATTCAGTCTGGGAATATGGAGCTGGGATTCGAATTCAACTACTAATCTCTGCACTCTACAACTGTGACTTGCTGGGATTACAGGGCTGGGTGAAATGGGAGGTGTGGAGGACATTCCATGCTCAGGGCGCTGTGTAAAGATCTGAGAAAATACGGCATGTTTGTGACTTTTGTTCTGAATTTCAGTGGGAAGGCGACGTAGAGGAACTGATGATAAATACATGCTTCATTTTTCTTTCATCATAGGAATTTTCCTAGAGAATATTTGGAAAGTGATTTATCAACACAATTTCTTGAAATTGGAGCATTTTCAAATGGCTGCTGTCCAGCTGGTCATTCTGTTGAGTTGTTGGCTGAGGGTTATTTTAAATACATCCCCAGAAGAAAGACAACAAATTTATTGATTTCCCATGATTCCCAGAATTGACTTATTCTAATACTACCTGAGGCCAAAAGTGAAAGATTGAGTGCCATAGAAAACACCATTTCCAGAATAATTTTTTTTGGTATAACCATAACCTATATTCCTCATCATGGTCAAAGTTTTTGCTAATGTTGACTATTGGTCACCAAGTGGGACAGCAGGCATGACTCCATGTAGCACCTTGCTAATGCCTCAGTGTATGTGAGAAGTACCTGAATGTATGTGTCTTTTTTTCCTTTTTTGAGATGGAGTCTCGCCCTGTTGCCCAGGCTGGAGTGCAGTGGCGCGCGATCTTTGCTCACTGCAACCTCCACTTCCCAGGTTCAAGCGATTCTCCTGCCTCAACCTTCTGAGTAGCTGGGATTACAGATGTGCGCCACCACGCCCAGATAATTTTTATATTTTTTAGTAGAGACGGGGTTTTGCCACATTGGCCAGGCTGGTCTCGAACTCTTGACCTCAGGTAGTCTGCCCACCTTGGCCTCCCAAAGTGTTGGGATTACAGGTGTGAGCCACTGTGCCTGGCCTGAATATAATATATGTGTCTTAATAGCAAAAACAAAGTGTGGCAGAATTTGGTCTGGAACAGCACCTAAGTAGAGAATAATCTGGTCAATTTCTTGTATAATTTTCTACGTATTGATGGACCAGAGGGTAAGACATTCATTCATTCATTCGTTCATTCAGCATTTTCTAAGTGTCTACTATAATAAAATCTAATAATAACAGTTAACATTTAATAGAAACCCACAATGTGACAGGCACTGTGCTAAGCACCTTAAAATGAACACAATTACTCCTCACTAACCCCCTCAAGTAAGAATGATCCCCAGATAAGAAAACAGGGGGATTAGGAAACTTGCTCCATATCACATAACTGGCAGAACTTAGTTTCCATCCCAGACAGTCTTAGCTAAGAACCTGTGCTCTCAACCACTGTGCCATGTCATTTCCCTATGTCCAAGGTTCTGAAGTAGGCCTGGTTAGGACTGCAAATAACAAACTGCAATTACAAACTGTAATTAAGTCAGAATGGAACAGACATAGAGAACATGTTTCTTAGGCGTTTGCCCACTGAAACATGTACTAGCTGATAAGCTTGCATGAGATGCATTCGCTGGGACAACACCGGCACTGTCATTGCTCCACCCTTTGCCCTCCACTTTTTGCCCTAGGAAAGCATACTGGAATGCATGTAATACATGTGAGTAAGAGTGACAATATTACAGGAATGACATTGAATCAGTACTCATTTATGAAAGTGGTGTATCCTTTGCACATTTTTGTATAAGATGATAGTAGGTTTAAGTCTTAAGACACAAAGGAAGGCATTCAAGAAATATAGCTTTTTTTGCTTTTATAAATCAACTTCATTTTGGCTCTGGACACCCAGCCTTTTGAGCTGGCAGGAAATTTAGTCTCTGCCATTCTGGGCTGATCTCCCTCATGCCCTGTGAACTTGTGCCAAGATCTGGGTCTTATGCAGGGCCAACATATGGTATTGGACAATTATCTACATTGGTTCCACTGAGACTGCTGTGGTCTTTCACTTTCCCTTTGGCTCTTGGAACCCTGAAACCTATAAAACTGGGAGCCCTGGGCCCAGAATCCAGGTGCCCAGCTTCCCAAGGCTGCACGTGGCCTTTCTTCCAAAGCACCTTAGATCTCTCTTCCCCCTAACCTAAGGCCTTTTTTTCTTCTAGAAGGAAATCCCTTGCTCACCTTCCATCTGAGGCACTTGCCTGTCAGCATGCCCTATTTTCCTCAATGGGTTTTGCTCTTTGAAAAAAAGAAAGCCATGAGGTAAAAAGTATCTTTTTTTGTTCTCTTTCTTGCTACCAACCTTTTGCAAGACAAGTAAGTGAAAATCTGCTTGCATTAGGAGAGGAAAATAGTACAAAAATAATAATAACTGGTCTTTAGAGTAGAGTTTACCTGGAAACAGATGTCCTTCTTTTCTTATCAGCCTTCTCTCCCTCTCCTTCTTTACATAATGTAAGTAACTTTTTTCTTAATTATAAAAGTTGCCATTGAACGAGTTAACAGTAAACATAACTGCAGTTTGATATTCATTTTTTCAGATGTTTCCCCCTCTGTGTATATATTTAACAATATTCAAGAAACATTTGTAGAATGTTTACTGTGCCTTGTAAGCTTCAGTAAGGAGGCTGATTGTATCTGAGTATCAGCCCCTTGGAGAGTTTGCAGGGCAATAACCTGATCGTCTTTACATGTTTGAAAGATCACAATGGCGGTCCCGTGAAGAATGGATTGTAAGGACGGGAGGCTCTTACAGTGTCCAGAAAAAAGATGCTGGTGCCGGGGGTAGGGTGAGAGTCATGACGGTGGAGAGATAAGCAGGGATTCTGGATCTGGTTGGGAGGGCAAGCAGGCAGGACTGGCTGGAAACTGGATATGGAGGTAATGGGCAGTGAGGAACTGAAGATGATTTCCAGGTTTGGGGCTTGAGCAACTTTGTGGATCTGGGTGCCATCTACAAGAACGGGGGAAAGGCTAGCGGGAGGGCAATGTCTTTTACTTCTTAAAATGCTTCCCTAGAAGGGCACTTCCTAATTTCCAGGACCTCCTGGAGTCTAGAGTAGTGAATCTAGGGGGTGAATCCTGACCATGGGAGTCACAGGTGATCCAATGGGCTGCAGGAAAACAAAACTTCTATTTCATCTTGTTTTCTCATCCTTTATAATTTATATTTCTGTTTATGCCTTACAATATGCCTATTAGTACACAGTTTTATATATATATACACATGTACACCATTTATAAATAAATAAGAATGACTGAATAAAGGAATGAATAAACTGAGAATGTGGCAGACAAATAGCTCTTCACCAAAATCTGTTCTTCATTTCAGAATATACAGTTTTAGCTGGCAAGCTGCTGCCCAGCCCAAGGCAACTTTTTCCAGATTCCTTGCATGTGGGTGTGACCAGTTCTCTAGTTATTCCCAATGGGAGGTGAGTAGAAGTGATAGATGTCAGTTTTGGACCAAGGCTTTTGAGAAGCAGGCATGCTTCTTTTGTACTCTTTCCCCTTCTGTTGGCTTACATGCAGAAAATGAACAGGCCCTGGGAATGTCGGAGGCCTGAGATAGAAGGAGACTTCATCCCTGAAACATTGCTGGGAGGGGGCTGCCAACTTACCAGGAACGTTCACTTAATGCAATTTTATGAGCAAGAGATAAACTTCTGGGTATTTTAGTCATTATACACATTTGGGTCTCTTCGTTACAATAGCCTAGCATATAGGGAGCATGCTTAACATTTTTCTGTTGACTTGGGGTATGTGCAAAATATATGGAGGCCACTGGTCTAATTACTTGCCAAATGCAAATGAAATAGGATTGTCTTGTTTTGTCAGATCCAGGGGACAGAAGCTCATCATTTCAAAGTCATCCTCTCATGTAATCAAAAGCTATAAGGATCATAGATGGTGTTTAAGACAGCTGAGTTTTATATTTGCAAAACTGAAAAATAGTGAAATTTTAGGAAGATTCACAGATTTAGATTACCATTAATTAGTAAAATGACAAGCCTTAGTGGTAACCCAAGGGTTGTCTTTAGAAAATGTGGAAATATTTGATGAATGTTATTGAAGAACAGTGAAATCCAGCAATTGTTTGGCACAGAGTTTGCTCAAATTTGCAACTACTTTAATGTCCCCAGACTTTAGCTTAAATTGTCTTTTTTCAAGGCTCAAGGTCTTTTAAGACCCATGTGTTTTCCAGTTACCTTTGCAAATGAATTAAGAGTTCACTGCATTCCTCTGACCCTCTTCCCTGGGGTTTAGATGGTGAAACTCAAAAAGCCTTCCTTCATGCATTCAGCTTAGAGAAGGAATAGAATGATACATCAAGGCAATATCTCTGAAAGCTGAGATCAACAGACTATGATTAAAGTCAGCTTGCAGTTATATTGGCTGAGACTGTCACGCCAGCTGCTCGTAAACCCCACAAGATGATGGATGTCTTACTGTTATCCTTACTGCTCTCCAGAATTTATTAGCAGAAAAGAAAAATGGGGAAAGGTTATAACTCTCAGAAGTCCAAAATTCTCTTTGCAACAGTGAAGAGTGAAGGCTTGGGTGTCAGTTATAAATGAATCACTGGGCATTTGTGTGGCACAGAGAGGAGTGTCAGAACCTCAGCACTCTAATCAAGAGCGGCAGGAGCACCTGCACAGAGGGTCAAGTGAGTGTTAAGAGGGCTTGTTTTGCAGGTGCATTCATCATTCTATCCTGAGAAATTTAGCTAGTTGCTGTTGAGAAAAAACTCTTCGTTAACATTAGGGAAATGAAATTCCATGGCCCTCACTCACTGTAGGGGAATTAAGGGTTATAGGGAAGGGAAATCCTGCTTGGGTTCAGGAGTGAGGTGCGGGAGTTCTAGCATCATGGAACTGGTGAAGGACTATGTCGCTGGGGATCTGGGAGCAGCTGCTTTGGGAGGCAGAAATATAGATTTGGATCCCTCATCTTGGGTCTTGATGCTAATTTCTTTCCTTTCTCCTGCCCTCTCCTTTCTCCTAGTGAGCTAAGAATAAAAACTCTGGAACCTGCTGTTTTATTTTTTTCACTCAAGAAACTGATTAATGAAGGCTGCTGGGGTTTAATAAATGGCTGTCTATTTCAGCTTAGAAAACACTATTTTGGGGAGTGGAAAAATATTGGCAATCATTCACCTTGTGGAGAGCTACATTAGTTTGCAGGTTGTTAAAGGAATAGACTTTGATATTAAAGAAGCTTTGATTAGGATACGTGTTCCTCCACCTGGGATAGGATATTTAATAGCTGTGTGACCTTGAGTGGTTACTTCACATTGTATGAGCCTTAGTCCTCTCACCCAGGAAATGGTGATTAATGGTACATGCCTCTGAAGTTTGCTGTGGAAATTGAGGAAGAGACTTGTAATAGTAAATGTTAGATAAACGTGAACACTCTACATGACCTATTTATTTTCTACTTTCATATTTTCAAAAGGAAGATAGAAAATGTATTTGCTTATGGGTACATTGATTTTGAGCTCTTGCTCATGGTTAAATTTCCTGCTGAGTATTTTCTAGACTCCAACTCATTATTGAGTCTGGGCAGTTAACATCACCCCTATTCATTTCTGTCTGGAGCACTCCCCTCACTTTCTTGCCTTAGGAAGTTAAAAATGAACTGATGTGGCTAGAAAGATTCCAAAGGGGGAAAAATGAACTGATAATGCAGGGAAGTTTGCTTTAATTTCCTGAAGAGAAGCTGTGGAATAATACTTTGAATACTTATTATTTGTTGAACCTGGTCAATGTTAGGAATCCCATGCAGATTGTCTAAAGGTGCCATCTTTGTCTTAGGACTATGTAATCAAAATGAGCAAGGTAATCCCAGATGCACAAGTCAGCTTTGTGTTCATAGATGAGGTGCACTAGTAGCCTAGATATTGTATTCGATTGCATGAGCACCTCATTCAAGCACTGTCCCACTTTAGCCTCTTGCAGCCTGACTACTCTTTGTATCTGGAAAATGGAAAAACCAGCCAGAGTTTAATCCAGAAAACAAACTACTCTAGGTATTTTAGACAGAAGGGAGAATTATCTGGAGATTAGGTTCTCAGGAAATTGTTGGAAGGGTTAAAAGGAGTGGGCTCTAGGCTGGCTAGAGCTACGAATGGCTCCTGGAATATGACAGAACTGAATTACAAGGGAAATGACTAACCAAACCCCAATTAGGAAGGGCAAAGGCTGAAACCATTGACTTTAAGGACACAAAGACATAGCTGTGATCAAGAGATCAGAAAAACAGCATCTGATCTGTTTGGGGGACCAAACCATGTGGACAGTGGAATCTGGAGTCTGGTGAACTTCATAGCCCAACTACCCCTCAACACTCACAAAGGCAGAGACTAAGTACTGATACACAAAAATCTTCCCTGCCAGCAGAAAACAGCAAACAGCGGAAAGATAGCTTCTGCCCACTTCCACCTTTTACATTTCTGATGAGTGCATCTAATTGACAGAACCTAAGTCATATCCAGTCTCCTAACTAGATTCCAGAAAATGTAGTGTTTGTTTGTTTATTTATTTATTTTACTTCCAGCCTCTGCAGCATTGGAAAGTATCCTGGAAATGTAACCATAGGACCAGCTCAAACTGATTAACCATTGCTTAAGTTGTTACAGGTGACAAAGAGCCAAAATTGCCTGGGTTTGCACAATAGGAAGGGCTTTGACCTTCTAATTTAATACCACCAGCCTGGCAGACCAGCTGCATTGGCATCACCTGGGACTAGTTAGAAAGGCTGTAAAAGCTGGAGCTACTCCCAGATTGGAGAGACAGTTATGAGTGTTGCCTCCTATCTCCTTGCCAGTTGACTTGAAATAAAGTGCTTTCTTTTCTCCAAAGCTGGTGCCTTAGTATTGTTTTCTATCTGCACTGGGCAGTGAGCCCATTGCTTGGTAACAGTAGGTGAGAATGGATGTTGAGCTACAGTCAACCAATTCCTGCACACTGTCCTGAGTCCCATTATTGTGTGTTCATCTGTCTCTAATTCAACAACATGAATTCAGCAGAACCAAACCAGTTCACTAAGGTAGAGAGAGAGAGAGAGATTTAAATATGGGAGCAATTTTGTTGAACATTCAACTCAAGCAATGAGCATCAGATCTGAAGTGAGTATGAGATGGAAGACATGAACTTCTTGTTTCCTCAGGTGATGTCAGTACTGAGGTACCTCTCACAATATGAGTCTATATACTCTGAATAAGTGAATAGAGTAATTAAAAAGCCATATCTAGGGTCTCCACTCCTGAGGGGGGTAATGAGAGAGGAGAAAGGAAGAAACCAGACAGGCAGGCAGTTAGGGTAGGTCCCTGTTTGAATTATTTCAAACAAAAGAACAGTCTGCAGGCATAGATAAGGGAACTTGCACAGGAGGACTTGCCTAAGACATGCTCCTAGCCACACAGATAAGAAAGGCTACACAGGTGACTTGTCCAGACATGCCCACAATGGAAAATTACATCCCCTAACACATGTACAGTAAGGGGAACAAAGCAATATGGAGTAACTCAAGCTAAGGGCCTGCATATGCACTAGGAGGACAGGGTGGAGCTACCAGAAATTCACACCTTATGCAAATGAGATGCTCAGTCCTCCTCGGTTTCTTATTAAAGCCTTTGCATTCAACTGTAAAAATGGCAACCCTCTTCCTGGTCTTCTCTCTGCAGCAGAGAGCTTTCTTCTTTCACTTACTAAACCTTTGCTCCAACCTCAAAGAATAAAAAAAGAAACAGCCGTATCTTAGTCAAAATCTGGCCCCTAACAGAAGGCCAAATCCCTTTGTGTTTATAAGATAAAATGATAAATACAAATAATACTCCTCTAGGGAAGTAATTTTTTTTAAAAACCTGTTTATAAATTTTTGCCTTCCTGGCTGAAATTTGAGGCCCTTCCTCCTCACCCTCCCATAAGACCTAGCTTTATTGTATTTCACTGAGAATTCAGTGATAATCAACTTAAATGAGCAGTCATGTGAAAGGATGTTGCCAACTGTAAAGTCCTACATATGTCAGGTGTTATTATCACACCTAGTGCTTTACATGTAATGGGTACTTTCAACATTTTGCCAAATTTTCTTTATTATTTTCACTCTCTCTTCAGGCAACATATACATATGTATTATATATATATATGCATATACATATATATATTTTTTTCTTCTGAACTATTTGACAAGTTTTAGAAATCATGTCCCTTTGCCCTTAAATACTTCTGTATAGGGCCGGACGCGGTGGCTTACGCCTGTAATCCCAGCACTTTGGGAGGCCGAGGCGGGTGGATCACAAGGTCAGGAGATCGAGACCATCCTGGCTAACATGGTGAAACCCCGTCTCTACTAAAATACAAAAAATTAGCCGGGCGTGGTGGCAGGCACCTGTAGTCCCAGCTACTCGGGAGGCTGAGGCAGGAGAATGGCATGAACCTGGGAGGCAGAGCTTGCAGGGAGCCGAGATCGCGCCAGTGCACTCCAGCCTGGGCGACAGAGCGAGACTCCATCTCAAAAAAAAACACACACACACAAAAAAAATTCTGTATAAATTTTCTAAGAAGACTATTCACTCAGAATATTGATCATTGATATACCACTATTTAATCTACAGACCTTACTCACATTTTGCTAATTTTCTCCGTAAGTTTTTTTTTTTTTTAATACCGATGCTTTTTTTTCCATCCAGGATTCAATCCAGAATTATGCATATCGTTGGGTTTTCTGCACTTTCTTTGATTTTCAGGACCTTGACATTTTTGAAGAAATCAGGCCAATTCTTTTTTATAGAGTCACTGAAATTGGGTTTTGTCTGATGTTTCCTCATAATTACATAATTAGAGTCAGGTTATGTGATTTTGGCAGGAATAGTAAATAAATAGTTAACATTTCTTGAGCTAAGTAAGCAACTCAAGGTGGATTCACTAAGCAGTAGTTTGAAGGTCACTGGACAGAGTCAGTCAATGTGGAAGCCGAAAGACTAGACCAAGTTCTGCCATTAACCAGGCGATATTGAGTAACAATAATAAAAAGGATGGTGATGATCGTCATAATAATAATGACTTTATTTAGCAGCATGAAAAGTGCTTTCATATGCATTATCTTATATAATCTTTCAATTGTCTCATGAGGTAGAAATGATTCTTACTTTATGGATGAGGAAATTGAGGCTGGGGGAGATCAAGTGGCTTGCCCAAGATCACATAGGTGGAAAGTGGCAGAGCCAGAGGCCAAATCCAGGTCTCGAAATCAGACTCTGAAGCTCTTCTTTCTAAACCAACATGCTGGAACAGAAGTCACAGCATGTTCTTGGGAATTCATCTCTAAAAGGAGAGGAGTGAATAAAACAAACATGTAACACAGCACTTCTCAGAATTTTGGACTTCACAAAGCAATAAAATAATTTTTAAAATTGGAAAACAGACACAGGACTTATAATACTTTATATGGCCAAGTAAGGATATTAAAATACAAAATAAAATTTTATCTAGCATCAGTACTGTTTCATAAAAGAAAGGATATTTTAATATAAAAAATAGGAAAGTAATAATCTCTAAAAAAGAACATTCTTTGAAATGGGATATATTAGTTTTGTAACATACTTGGTACCTTGTCATTAATTTTCCCACTTCACTGGGGCCTCGTGAAAGATCTGACCTGAGCAGCCCTGATCTGTGGCCTGGCATCGGGGGAACACTGGTTTATGGTGTCTTCCTGCTCTAGTGTCCAGTGGCTTTATTCTAAATGACAAAAGTATGTGAGCAGGGAGAGGAGCGGAGACTGGGTTTCACCATGTTGGCTAGGCTGGTCTTGAACTCCTGACCTCAGGTAAATACAACATAATGATTTGGGTATAGTAGGAATGGAATAGCACCTGTTTGTGGCTGAGAGCCTAGGGTAGAAAGTTCTAGGAAGCAGCTTCTGTCAGTTAAGTTAGGCACCCATTCTGGCACAGTGTTTTGTTTTGTTTTGTTTTTAATTTTTTTTTGGTGACTATTTCTATTTATTTATTTGTTTGTTTATTTATTTGAGACAGAGTCTGGCTCTGTTGCCCAAGCTGGAGTGCAGTGGTGTGATCTCAGCTCACTGCAACCTCTGCCTCCTGGGTTCAAGTGATTCTCCTGCCTCAGCCTCCCCAGTAGCTGGACTACAGGCACATGCCACCATGCCCAATTGATTTTTGTACTTTTAGTAAAGACAGGGTTTCACTGTGTTGGCCAGGCTAGTCTCAAACTCCTGACCTCAAGTGATCCACCTGCCTTGGCCTCCCAAACTGCTGGGACTATAGGTGTGAGCGACTGCACCCAGCTGGGTGATTTCTATTAATGCGTTAAGTAACCAGGTCTTGAAGTGGTTCTAATAACTCCCATAATTTTGAAGTAATAATAATTACAAACAATATTTTGCAATATTAACTGTATTGTGATGCTAAAATACCTGTGATTATTATAGGTAACAAAGTCACAGGTACTGTTACCACTACTGAAGTGTGAAGCCTACAGTCATAATTGAAGGAAAGGCACATTTTCAGTTAGAGGTCAGTGAAATCAAGATGTGATTTTTTTCCCATCTGAGTTCATAGATTCCCTGACTTCTTTTTGTTTTTTTTTTTTTGAGATAGAGTCTCGCTCTGTCACCAGACTGGAGTTCAGTGGCGTGATCTCGGCTCACTGCAACCTCCGACTCCTTGGTTCAAGCGATTCTCCTGCCTCAGCCTCCTGAGTAGCTGGGATTGCAGGCATGCACCACCACACCCAGCTAATTTTTGTGTTTTTAGTAGAGATAGGGTTTCACCATGTTGGCCGGGATGGTCTCGAACTCCTGGCCTTGTGATCTGCCCACCTCGGCCTCCCAAAGTGTTGGGATTATAAGCGTGAGCCACCATGCCCGGCCGATTCCCTGACTTCTATCCCTGGGTCCCTTGGAGGCGAATGGAGGGTGGGGTGTAGGAGGAATCTGAGGACCCCAGATCAAAACCCCTATTTTTAAAAATGTATTTTTATAAATAAAGGGTACAAGTGCAGCTTTGTTACATGGTATATTGCATAGTGGTAAAATCTGGCCTTTTAGTGTACCCATCCCCTGAATAGTTTACACTGTACACAATATGTAATTTTTTACTTCTCACCTTCCTCCCAGCCTTCTCATCTTTTGGAGTCTCCATGTCTGTTATTTCTCTCTGTGTGTCCACATGTACCCCTGTTTAAGTCTGTATTCCCTGCCTACTTTTTAATCTTCCATTTGCGTCTCCATTTTATGATCCCTCAAATATCTAACTGTGTATAAGGGTAAGCAATCTTTGTAGTATGGTTTTTACTCTCATGACCCAGGGTGACCATTCTCACCAAAGCCACCCATGTTCCCCCAGGTTCGAAGGACCTTTTCCCATCTCTACATTACTCCATCTCTCTGCAGCCTCAGACACCAAACCATTCCCTCCTTGGAACTTTCTCCTTCCTGGGCTTCTGCAATATCCTTCTCCACTCCATGACACAGTGGTTTTAAGCCCTCATAATAGTGGGAGTTTTTTCAAAACACAGGGCTGGGGTTCTGTTCTCTGAGTATTCTGAAGGGAAGGTTTGGGGTGGGGCCCAGGCATCTGTTCAATGCTACCTAAGGAGTTCCAGTTTGTACCAATTAAGAATCACTGCCTGTGTTATTTATGAGTGCTGGATGTATGTTTTCCACTGATAACTATAATAAGAATCATCATAGCCATAGACTTAGGTATGTTTTTCTCTCCTGCTGAGTTTTTTTTTTTTTTTGACATAAAGTCTCACTTTGTTGCTCAGGCTGGAGTGCTGTGGTGCCATATCAGCTCACTGCAACCTCTGTCTCCCAGGTTCAAGCAATTCTCCTGCCTCAGCATCCCGAGTAGGTGGGATTACAGGTGTCTGCCACCACGCTCGGCTAATTTTTATATTTTTAGTGGAGACCAGGTTTCACCATGTTGGCCAGGCTGGTCTCGAACTCCTGACCTCAGGTAATCTGCCCACCTCGGCCTCCCAGAGTGCTGGGATTATAGGCGTGAGCCACCGTGCCTGGCCTCTCCCACTGAGTTTTAAAGCACAGCTCTCATTTAATCTTTTCTTGGCCTTATTTCCCACCCTAAAATAAAATAAAACAAAATTCCACTTCCTTCAATAAGGAGATGTATATGTTAATGAGGAAATGTCTGCAAAATGCTTGCAATATCTGGAATCAAATGTATTTTGTGAGAATAAAAACTAATTTTCTTTCTCTTTCTGTCTTTTCTTTCTTTCTTTCTTTCTTTCTTTCTTTCTTTCTTTCTTTCTTTCTTTCTTTCTTTCTTTCTTTCTTTCTCTTTCTCTCTTTTTAAATGAGGCAGGGTCTCACTCTGTCACTCAGGCTGGAGTGCAGTGGTGTGATCACAGTTCACTGTAGCCTTGACCTCCCAGGCTCAAACGATCCTCCTACCTCAGCCTCCTAGGACTACAGGTGCATGCAACCACATCCGGCTACTTTTCGTGCTTTTTGTAAAGAAATTTTTGCAATGTTGCCCAGGCTGGTCCTGAACTCCTGGACTGAAGCAATCCACCGTCCTTGGCCTCCCAAAGTGCTGTGACTACAGGCCTGGGCCACTGTGCCCTGCCAATAATAACTTCTCTGTTTTGGAAGCAAACAGGGAGAAGGCAGAAGTAGATTATACATTCTAGGGGTGGTTTGTAAACTGCTGATTTATGACCAGTGATAAGCAATGTTAGTCTATGTGTGAGGATGTGAGACAAGCAGAAAGTGAGTGTTTGCAGGTGTGAGTTTATAGTTAGGGGATATAGATAGCAGAGCATTGTCATAGAATCTTAAAGAAACATTGACTCAAAGCTGCAAGGAATCTTAGAGTTTTCCATCTTCATTCTTTATCCCTATGATCACATCCAGTCAGGGTCACATTATGACTTTCTTGGACCCCTGGCACTTCTGCTTTTGCTCCATAGGCCGAGATGAGCGGATCACAAGGTCAGGAGATCGAGACCATCCTGGCTAACACAGTGAAACCCTTCTCTACCACCTGTAATCCCAGCTACTTGGGAGGCTGAGGCAGGAGAATTGCTTGAACCCGGGAGGCGGAGCTTGCAGCATACTGAGATTGCGCCACTGCACTCCAACATGGGCTACAGAGTGAGACTCTGTCTCAAGAAAAAAAAAAGTATCTAAAATTATATTTTATGACAGCATTGGCATAAAATCACCTGTAATCCACGCTGGATTTATGATTACTTATTCATTATTATATTTATGTTTCCTTTGGTTTAAAAAAATTAAAAGTAAAACATTTTTATGGGCCCCTAGAAGCATCATGGGCCCCAGACACTTGCCTCCTATGTCTAATGGAGGAGTCAGCCCTGCCTGAGAGAGGGAATGCACTATCTTATGAAACAGCCCATATATTTCCATTTAAAAACCATTTGAATTGACAGAAAATTTGTAATATGTATATGCACTTCTGTCATGTTTTTCTAGTTCTTTTCCCTGAAGACGGTCTCTTTCCTCTGTCCCATGTCCTATGTACTAGATCCTGGCTATTCAAAGCGTGGGCCATGGACCAGAAATATTGATATCACTTGGAGGCTGGTTAGACATGCAGAATCTCAGGTCTCATCCTGTACCTACAGAATCAGAATCTGCATTTTAACAAACTCCCTAAGTAATTCATATTCACACAAAATTTGGAGAAGCACTGTATTGGAGAGAATAATAATAGCAAACGTTTATTGAACACTACTCTGCCGGACATCGTTTTAAGTGCTTTATGTGGATTGTCTAATTAATCCTTTCAATAACTTTATTTATTTTTCCGATCTTACAGATGAGTAAATTGAAACACAGAGAAGCCAAGTGACTGTCTTTATCCAGTGAAGAAGTGGTGTGCAGGAATTCAGACCAGATGGTGTGACTCCAGGATCTATGCTCTTTATCTCCATGCCAGTCTGCCCATTCTCCTGTGCCCTTCTCATTTGAGAAGTTGCTGCTTGCTGCCCAGCTTACAGTTCAGGTTGCCAGGGAGGGAGCAATATTTTTCATAGCACTTAGTCCAACCCTCTTGTTACAGCTGATTGGATGACAGGTAGATAGATCCCTGATCAATGATAGTCTATGGCTATTCTGCAATCTGTCACTCAGGTGGACTCTCACTCCGTGGTATTTAAATGAAGCAACTTGGAAATAATTTGCTAGTTGTTAAGGAACAGGAAAAAGTGGATGGGTGGCCTGTAGATGAGTCATATTTAAAGTGACTTATATATAATAAAGGTATTAGTGCTTCTGCTACTTGAGTGTCTATAGCACCTTCAATTCAGATCCAGTCTCCCACTCATTTCTCTGGGATTCCCAAGCCTATTATGGCTCCATCTTTTGAATTTCCCTGGGAGTCCTTTTATTGTGCCACAAGAAGCCCTGCAACAATCTTGCTTTGCTTGAGCTAGCTCAAGTGGGTTTCTGTTTGTTATCCTAAAAGCCAAACTACAAGAACACACATTCACACATTTAGAAGCACTTGTGCATCTCCCTGAGCTACCCCTTCTCCAAGGGAAGCACCCCAGTTTCTTTCCGTCAATCCTCATGCCATGTGTTCACTCCTTCTCTTGCTCCTTTCCCTCTGGATCGTGCAGTTGTAGCATTTGCAAATGGACTGATACAGAGGCTGGAATTGGAAGCCACTTTTATGGAACCATTTTATGGGTAAAGAGTGAGCCTACCAGCCTCAAAATTTCTTTGCTAGCACCTAGCAAGACTCTTCCCTGGAGCCTTAAAATTGATTCTGCTTACATGAGGGCACACTGTAACTGGACTTATGACTAACAGCTAAGCGCATGCCCCCTCCCAACCGCCCTCCACCCGCAAATCAGTAAGAATAGGCCCCTTAAAAAAAAACATTGGAAATTGGGGCGGGGAGTTTTTCCCAAGCCTGTCCTAGCTTGAAGGCATTTCAAAGGAGAAACCCTGGTGGACTGTGTCTCCCCAACTCTGGGGAAGAAACTGCAAACTGGCAGGCAACCAGCTTGCAGCAGTGGAGAGGAACTCCGGCCCATTCCCCCTTGTGGTTGCCGTGTTCAGGTCAGTACTAACTTTAGCCCTGCAGTCCTCAAATGGGGACAGTCCACTAGTGGATTAAATCCTCCTTAAATGACTTAGAAGCTTTTAGCCAGAGATAAGAGGAAAGCAAATTATTTCATTTATTTTCTGCTGATACACGATGACTTCCGGGGAAGCCATTCTTCAGTGTTTTGCAGAATAATAACACTTTCTATTCATATATCATTGATCTCCCAGGAGCGCAAAGTTCTCCACAAGCATCTTATCAGCTACTTTCACCTGGGGTGCTTGGGAAGGAGGGAGGAGGCAAGGATAATGTTTGTTTTCTGTTTTTTTTTTTGTTTTTTTTTTTTTTTTTAACTTTGAAGTGCAGGGGTACATGTGCAGGTTTGTTACATAGGTAAACTTGTGTCATGGGGGTGTGTGGTAGATTATTTCATCACCCAGGTATTAAGCCTAGTACCCATTAGTTATTTTTCCTGATCCTGTCCTTCCTCCCACCCTCCACCCTCTGGTAGGCCCCAGTGTGTGTTGTTTCCCTCTATGTTTCCATGTTTTCTCATCATTTAGCTTTCACTTATAGGTGAGAACATGAACCCAAAGGAATATAAGTCATTCTATTATAAAGACACATGCACACATATGTTCATTGTAGTGCTATTCACAATAGCAAAGACACAGAATCAACCTCAATGTTCATCAACAACAGACTAAATAAAGAAAATATGGTACATATATACTATGGAATATATGCAGCCATAAAAAGAATGAGATCAGGTTCTTTGCAGGGACTTGGATGGAGCTGGAGGCCATTATCTTTAGCAAAATAACCCAGGAACAGAAAACCAAATACTGCATGTTCTCACTTCTAAGTGGTTGCTTTATTTTCTTCCTTGTGGTCATTCTTTTAGCTGAGACCTCTGTCCCTCAGAAAGAGAGGTGGGGGTAAACAATGCTGAGGACTTTTTCATTATATAAGTTGGCTTCCGGTGTTGTCCCTCTGCTGGCTTCTGCTAGATGTCCAACTACCCACCACTAGGTCATTACCCTCTTTTTGTAATTTACTTGCTTCGTTTCAATGTGGGATAAATACCCTCATGTTGGGTTGGAGAAACTGGGGGCTCAGAGAAGCTGTGCAGGATGATTGAGTTCTCATGCCAGGCTATGGGTGAGTCTGAAGCCACTGTTATCACATGTTCAGCTACTGACATGTCCCTCCAAATTCTTCCTGCCTGCAGTGCGCAGGGAGTGGTTATAGAGCTGAGGTTGGCTATAACTCTCTGAATCTGAAAAGATGTGTCCAGAAGCACATTTGAGGATAAAAGAGGGACGCACACTTGAGCCTGAAGGCCTGACCCCAAATTGGCTGGCCAGCACTCTGAAGCGGCTCTTTTCAGACCCACATCCTGTGCAGTGCTCTGCAGATCAGGTTGCCTCTCTGGGACTTGAATGTTTCAAAAAGGATCTAAAGGGCCTTTCAAATGGTGCCGGGACATAAATAGCTTTCACAGAGGAATGTTGCCTCAGTGATGCGATGACTGAATCAGCACCACATTGAATTTGCAGCAATCTGGTGCTCTGGGTAATGGAGTGATGGTAAATGAACATTATTACGTTTTTACCCCATGAATGAGTCCTTAATAAAAAAGACAAATGGCTTCCAGGTGTCTTGCCACAAAATTTCAACAACTGAGTCACTCAAGCTGGAGGGAAGAACAAAAGGCAGTATAGAATCTCCTCGTGATTCAGTGGCCGCCAACTTGGATTGTCCCCAGTTCCAACTTTAGCATCTTTCTTTAGTCATCCTATTGCACAGTCAGTTCCCCTTTTGTAAATGCACAACAGGAGGAAATTCTAATGAAAGGACAAAGCTGCCACTGTCCCATCTGACCAAGCGTCCCCAGAGAGAACAGGCTCCCCATACAAGGAAATACTGTTCCTGAGAGGAACCACCTGTGGCTCGTCTGTGGCCGGGTCTTGAATTACTGGCCATTCCGGAGCAGGACCGATTGATGTGCCGACTCCTGTGGTTGCTAGGATGTAAGGTAATCCCTCAGGAATGTTCTGTCAGCTGGCTCAGCCCAGCCTCTGCTGTCCTGTCAGGAGGTGGGATGGTTTGGAAGTCTTCTTTCTCTCATAAACTAACACTGTGACATGAGGAGGCTTGGGATCTCTCCGGCTCTTAGTTTTCTCAACTGTGGGATTCATGGCCAAGAAAGGAGTTGGGAAAGAATCTGGTGACAAACACAAATGCCTCTGGGAGTCAGATAGGTGACAGGAGTGAATGGATTGTCTGGTGTCAGACAATAGGAATGTTGGCGCCTATGAGGAACTGGAGAATAAATGCCTTGCCTGAAGATGTTCAAATTCAAATAAAACAAAAACAAGCAGAACCCAATATTGTAGGCCAAATAAAATGCCAAGGGGTTAAGTTAATCTGATGACTAGAGTTTCCAATCTGTTCTGGAAGGTTGCTTCTAGTTTTAATGATCCAGCCTTTATCTGGAAGTATGTATTCTTACATATCAGAATTCCTAATTCAATTATGTATACAGTATATCTTTTTGAATGTGAGAAAGTGTATGTACCTAATGCTGGGAATAAAATTCAGGGGAAATTCAGACCAATCTCGGCTTTTATAGGCTAAATCATAGCAAAAATCATTGATCTTAAGTTGTTGGTTAGAAAAAAATACTAAATGTATGTGATACGATGTGACTCAGAGGTCATTTAAGCTCCTCTGAGCCACGGCTCTGGGAAGACAGGGAAAATGAACCCCTTTTTAATCACACACTCCTCCTGTTCAGAGCCTAATTATTTTTCATCTGATTTGTATGTAGGCACGTGCGCAGGGACTGTGTCTGCCTTATTAAACACTGTACGTGACCCTGCTACCTGACACTTAATAGGGCCTCAATACATATATGATAAATAAATGAATGAGTTAATGAAAATAGTAGTATGCCTAGGTTTTAGTCTTTTCTCTTTTAAACTATCGAATAAGCTATTGATTGCATAATTTATTTTATTTTATTTATTTATTTATTTATTTATTTATTTATTTATTTGTAGACGGAGTCGTGCCGTCACCCAGTGGCTGGAGTGGGCCAGTGGCCAGATCTGCAGTTCAGGCTGCAAGGCTCCGCTCCCCGGGTCACGCCATTCTCCTGCCTCAGCTCCCCGAGTAGCGCCTGGGATTCAGGACCACGGGCCCGACCCGCCCCGCCCCGCCCCCCCGCCCCGCCGCCGCCCCCGCCCCCGGCCACCTCGCCGGTAGGTTTTTTTGTATTTTTAGTAGAGACGCGGGTTTTTCACGTGTTAAGGCAGGATGGTCCGATCTGCCTGACCGATCGTGATCCGCCGCGCCTCGGCCTCCCAAGTGCTGGGATTACAGGCTTGAGGCCACCCGTTGCCGCCGCATAATTTATTTTAAAAGTGTAGATGCAATCTTGCCAATTCTTGGCTCAAAGCCTTCTAAACATGCCACATTGCCTACACAACAAATCTCAAACTTCTTGGCATGATCTTTATTTCCATGCTCTGATTTCTTCTTTCTGTTTCATTCTATCTTCAAATGATGTTGCTTCCCCCGCCCCCATATCATAGCCCAGCTTAACTGCTTGTTCCCCAAACAAGTTCTTTCATTTTCACGACATTCCCTCTGTAATGCCCAGCTCTCCTTTTTCTCCATCAAAATGTTATCCATCCTTCAAGATGCAAATGTCCCCTCTCCAGGAAACTTTGCTTTATTTAAAGGCCAAATCAGAAATAATTTCTTTCTTCTCTGCTGTTTCTGCATCTCTCATATAAAGTGAGTAATACATTCTGCCTTAAGTTGTAGCTATTTATATACCCACATCCTCTAGAATCTAGAGTCTAGATAGTATCTACTCTAGTATCTAGAGTCTAGATAGTAAACTTCTTAAAAGCATAGACTATAAATTGTTCTTCTTTGCCTACTTCATAAACATGAAGGTATTCAATGCATTTATGTTGAATGATAAAATTGAAAAGTCTACATTTGTTGGTTGTTTTTAATTGATGGAGAAATTTTGGTGGCTATCAGTTTGCAGTTAGAGGAACCCTCAACAAACAAGTTTACTGAGAGAACAAGATAATCCAAGAATCCAAGGAAAAGTGTCACCTTTTGTGACAGAATTGTATAAAATATATAGAAAATGTCAGAAGCAATTCAACCTAAGACATAGGGTATAGTTTGCCAGTGGGTTTAAGCATCTTCCTGTTGAGTATAAAGAAAGAAAAATCATCTGTAAAGTCAAGGATCTGAACTATTGTTGATGTAAAGATGGGTAGTACTACAAAGATAAGTTCCAAAAAAGGGTGTTGGTCTGCACAGAACCTGGAAATAAAAAATTCGGACATGGGCACTATCACTATATCTTTATTGTTGTTCAGAAAAGAGGGTAGGCCATTTTCACTGTCCAGTTCCAATTTTGTAGAGTAAAAAGAAGAAATTTACTAGGCTTCCATAGCCCAAAAGAAAGAGCCGTTAAACATATCTGATACTATGTGTTCTAATTCTGCATTCACTAAGTAATGTGCTTGGTCCTGTTGAGAACTTTTATGTATAGTATCTTACTTAACTTTCATAACAACCTTCTGAGGTAGGTATCAAAAGCCCCATTTTTAGATGAAGAAACAGACTAAGAGAGGTTAAGAACAATGAGAACACATGGACACAGGGAGGGGAACAACACACACTAGGGCCTGTTGGGAGATCAGGAGAGGGAGAGCATCAGGACAAATAACTAATGCATATATAGGGCTTAATACCTAGGTGATGGGGTAACAGGTGCAGCAAACCACCATGGCACACATTTATCTGTGTAAAAACCCTGCATGTTCTGCACATGTATCCTGGAACTTAAAGTAAAATAAAATTTAGAAAAAGAGAGAAGTTAAGTAATTTCCTCAGTCACCCATCAGAATATGGTAGAGCTGAAGATTTAATGCAATCTCTTTGAAAATAGCCGTGACATGCTTAACAGAAATAGAAAAAAAAAATTCTAAAATTCATATGGAATCAAAAAAGACCCCCAAATAGCGAAAATAATCTTGAGTAAAAAGGGCAAAGCTGGAGGTGTCACACTACCTGATTTCAAAGTATACTGCAAAACCATAGTAACCAAAACAGCATGGTAGTGGTATAAAAACAGACACATAGACCAAAGGAACAGAAAAGAGAGCCCAGAACTAAATCCATGCATTTAAAGCCAACTCATTATTGAAATGCCAAGTACATAATCGGGAAAGGAAACCTCTTCAATAAATGGTATTGGGAAGACTGGATATCCACATGGAGAATAAAAAAAAAATTAGACCTTCATCTCTTACCATATACAAAATTAACTCAAAATATATTAAAGACGGCCGGGCACGGTGGCTCAAGCCTGTAATCCGAGCACTTTGGGAGGCCGAGACGGGTGGATCACGAGGTCAGTAGATCGAGACCATCCTGGCTAACACGGTGAAACCCCGTCTCTACTAAAAAATACAAAAAAACTAGCCAGGCAAGGTGGCGGGCGCCTGTAGTCCCAGCTACTCAGGAGGCTGAGGCAGGAGAATGGCGTGAACCCAGGAGGCGGAGCTTGCAGTGAGCTGAGATCCGGCCACTGCACTCCAGCCTGGGCGACGGAGCAAGACTCCATCTCAAAATATATATATATATATTAAAGACTTAAACATAAGACCTGAAGCTATGAAACGACTAGAAGACAACATAAGAGAAACATTTCATGACATTGGTCTAGGAAAGGATTTTTTGGATAAGACCTCAGAAGTACAGATAACAAATGTGAAAGTAGACAAATGGGATTACATCAAACTAAAAAGCTTCTGCACAGCAAAAGAAACTATAGATAAAAGAGACAACCTACAGAGTGGGATAAAATATTTGCAAACTATACATTTCATGAAGAGTTAACATTCAAAATATATAAGGAGTGCAAACAACAGCAAAAGACCAAATAACCTGATTAAAAAATAGGCAAAAGAGCTGAATAAACATTTCCCAAAAGAAGACATACAATGGCCAGCAGGTATATGAAAATATGCTCAACATCACTAATTGTCAAGGAAATGCAAAATAAAATCCCAATGAGATACCATTTCACCCAGTTAGAATGAACAGTATAGAAAAGACAAAACAGAACAAGTGCTGGGGAGAACATGGAGAAAAGGGAACTCTTATATACTATTGGCGGAAATGTAAATTAGTGCAGGCCTTATGAAAAATAGTATGGAGGTTCCTCGAAAAATTTTAAATAGAACTACCATATGATCCAGTAACTCCACTACTGGGTATATATCCAAAGGAATTGAAATCACTATGTCAGAGATATCTGCACTCTTGTGTTAACTGCAGCACTGTTCACAATAGCTAAGATGTGGAATCAACCTAAGTGTCCATCAACGGATGAATGGATAAGAAAATGTGGTGTATAGGCCGGGCGCGGTGGCTCAAGCCTGTAATCCCAGCACTTTGGGAGGCCGAGACGGGTGGATCACGAGGTCAGGAGATTGAGACCATCCTGGCTAACACGGTGAAACCCCGTCTCTACTAAAAAATACAAAAAAAAAAAAATAGCCGGGCGCGGTGGCGGGCGCCTGTAGTCCCAGCTACTCGGGAGGCTGAGGCAGGAGAATGGTGTGAACCCAGGAGGAGGAGCTTGCAGTGAGCTGAGATCCAGCCACTGCACTCCAGGCCAGGCGACAGAGCGAGACTCCGTCTCGGAAAAAAAAAAAAAAAAAAAAAAGAAAATGTGGTGTATATACACAATGGGATACTATTCAGTCATAAAAAGAATAAAATCTTGCCATTTGCAACAATGAACCAGAAGGATATTATCTTAAGTGAAATAAGCTGGGCACAGAAAGACAAATATTGCATGATCTCACTTACATGTTTAATCTTTACAGAGTTGATCACACAGAAGTAGGTAATAGAATGGTGGTTGCCATAGACAGGGATGATTAGGAGTGGGGGAAATGGGAAGATGTTGGTCAAAGGATACGTAATTATGGTTAGATAACAGGAATAAATTTCAAGAGATCTATTGTACAGCTAGACAACTACAGTTGGTGAAATATTGTATTCTTGGTAAATGTAAAGAGAGTGGATGCTATTTGCTGTCATCACAAAAATGATAACTAGGTGAGGTAATGTATTTGTTAATTACCTAAATTTAACCATTCTATAATGTGTATGTACTTCAAAGCAGCATGTTGGACACAATGCTACCTGCCAATTTTAAAAAAGTAAACTTTTAAAAATAAAAAAAGCATAAACCATACTAAAAAATCAAGAGCCAGGAAAAGATGCAAGACACAAACAGACAAAACAAAAAAGAAAATGATGGAGCTGTGATTTAAACACTGCCTGGACTTTTTTTTTTTTTTAATTGTTTTTAGTAGAGACAGGGTTCCGCCATATTGGTCAGGCAGGTCTTAAACTTAGGTCATCCTCCCACCTCAGCCTCCCAAAGTTCTGGGATTACAGGCATGAGCCAATGCGCCTGGCCAGGCCAGGACTAACTTTCAATGTTGCTTTCTGTTCTGCATGGTGTTGCCTATCCTAAGAGAACTATGTGATGCCTCTTGCTTGTTCCACTCTTGGGTCAGAGATATCTCTCTGGCTGGAAATGAAGTAGTGGCCACAGTTGGTAGGGTCCAATCCCCCACAGCTGGCTCATTTCTCAGTGAAGTGGTTATTGTGTTTGCAAGTACAGATCAGACCTTGAATAGCAATATACCCATTAAGATAGTGTCTCTGACAGAAATAGGCTGTCAGTTCTACCCCTTATATCACAGCACTCCTTAACCACTGGAGAGACTTGCGAAAACACAAAACATTCTCTGCATGGTGTCTTTAAATGAGAAGCACACTGAAATTTACTTTTCTCCTTGAAAAGCTCCAAATTAAATGGATAAAAGAAGCTTAGTATTACTGCTTTTGTTTTCACAGCTGCCAAAATAACTCTGGATCTCCTGGTTCAACTGATAATAACCTTAGCTGAAATTACATGTGTCTAAAGATAGAAGATGCAGGGCCAGGCATAGTGGCTCAGGCCTGTAATCCCAGTGCTTTGTGAAGGAGGAAGATTGCTTGAGCCCAGGAGTTTGAACCAGCCTGGGCAATATAACGAGATCTCCATCTCTACAAAAAGAAACAAAAAAACAAAAAAACAAAAAAAACAAGACCAGTAGTGTTGGTATGTGCCTGTAGTCCCAGCTACTTGGGAGGTTGAAACAGGAGGATCCAGTGAGCTGTGATCACGCCGTTGCACTCCAGACTGGGTAACACAGCAAGAATCTGTCTCAAAAACAATAACAAAAACAAAAGATAGGAGATGCGGGTCAGAGCATCTGATGCATTTCCTATCTTTAATGAACACATTGTCTTTTGTTTAAATGGGATCTGTTCATTTTAACTCGAAGCAGTCCTTGATGACAAATGAATGTGAAAAGCCTATAGATGTCCTAAGTTGGGAAATTTCCTTCCTTCCTTCCTCTCTCTCCCTCCCTCCCTCCCATTTTCTCTCTCTCTCTCTCTCTTTCTTTCTTTCCTTCCTTCTTTCTTTCCTTCTTTCCCTCTTTCTTTCTTTCTTTCCCTTTCTTTCTTTCTTTCTTTCTTTCTTTCTTTCTTTCTTTCTTTCTTTCTTTCTTTCTTTCTTTCTTTCTTTCTTTCTTTCTTTCTCTTTCTTTCTTTCGACAGAGTCTCACTCTGTTGCCCAGGCTGGGGTACAGTGGTGTGATCTTGACTCACTGCAACCTCTGCCTCCCGAGTTCAAGTGGTTCTTATGTAGTTGGGATTACAGGCATGGGTCACCATGCCCAGCTAATTTTTGCATTTTTAGTAGAGACAGTGTTTCATCATGTTGGCCAGGGTGATCTTGAACTCCTGGACTTAAGTGATCTGTCCACTTTGACCTCCCAAAGTGTTGGGATTACAGGCGTGAGCCACTGCACCCACCTGGAAGTTTTCATTTATATACTCTCAACATCATTATATATATTGTGTTTGCATCTAAGAAGTTATTTTAACAATTAATTTTAGCCATATATGGTCTCTTTTTTATTGGAAACACATTAGAAAAGTTCTTAGTTAAATGCCCATTTTGCAGATTTGTACTGAAGGATAGCAGCGGATTGGTGGATGATCAGAAAGGTGGTACCTGGGGTGGCAGTATTTTGGAGATGGAGTCTGAAAACCAAGTTGTAAGATGGCCTGGGGCTGTTTAGCCCAGGGAAGAATTTCTAGGCAAGCAAGGGGTCTTCAGATATTTGAGGGACTCACTTGCCCCGAACAGGAATAAACAGGTATCCTGTATCCTCTTCTTTACCCAAGAGGGCAGAAGTTGGACTAAAAGAAGGTCAGGATAGGGAGAAAGTGATGTACATGTGGGAAAAATCTTTAGGATGCTTGAGGAGTTTATTAGAAGGATGCATATTTGAACATTAAAGTTGAGAATGATGGTGGAGGCTGTCTCAAGTAATGATGTTCTTCCTGTCACTGGGATATTTCAAGCTAGGGAAGCTATGGCAGGGATTTCAGCTTTGGGTAAGAGATCATGCTCAATGCCCTAAAGTTCCATTCCAATTCTAAGAACTTAGTTTGTGGTTTAACTTATACACTTAATATCATTTGCCTTTATGTGAATCAAATATGACAAATGGTTTAACCATGATTGTTGGAGAAGAGGGTATTTATGCGGTAGAATCTCACTGATTTAAAATAATTGAAAGGGAGAGTCAGTCTCGTTGGTGAAGTCAATTATGAAATTATTGTAAATAATAAAAGGCCATTTTATTACTTTCAAGTCCTTGGATGCGTGGAATTACATCTACCAAAGTTGCCCAATCAAGGTTCTGCTTTAAAGAATAGAGAATGATTTGTAATCAACATATTAGAGTACCAGGCTTGCTGGCCTTTGCTTAGATTAGAATTAAATCATTTCCAATGCAGAATGTTTGAAAACAGTTGGTTCTCGTAAGTAAATAAATAGACCCTTCGGAATTGCATTTTATGTGTTTATTCTGTCAACTCTTTCTTTTTTTTCTGTTTCTAGGGCAAAGGAAAGCTGATGTTCAACGTCTGTCAAAATGTCACAATTAAAAAATAAACAAAAGCACACCATAAATGAGATTTTTGTTGTAATTTGATCAGACCAATTCTCTGTCTTGCAGATTGAGTGTTAGATTGCTCAAAACTCATGAAAGGAAACTTTCTGAAGAACTATTTATATCTAGAGGGTGTGGCAAAGAATTGGATTTAGTAATTTGTTCATTCATCAAAATTTAATTTCAAAAAGACCATATATTGTATAACTTCATGTATATGAAGTGTCCAGAATAGACAAATCTATAGAGACAGAAAGTAGACTCATAATTGCCTAAGCCAAGGGTCGGGGGTGGTAGAGTGGCTTAAGGGGAAATAGAGAGTGGCACTGACAGGTATGGGTTTCTTTCTGGGGTGATGAAAATGTTCTAAAATTGTGATGATGTTTGGACAACTCTGTAAATATAGACATGCATAGTTTAATGACAGCAGTATATTCTGAGAAATGCATCAGTAGGTGATTTTGTTCTTGTGTGAAACAACAAAAAGTTGTGTACTTATCCAAATTTAGTATAGCCAACTACACACCTAGGCAACAAACCTGCATAGCACGTTACTATACTGAATAATGAAGGCAATTATAACACAGTGGTATTTTTGTCTCTACACACATCTAAACATAGAAATGGTAATACGTTACTACAACGTTACAATGGCTATGTCCCTAGGCAATAGGGATTTTTCTGCTCCATTATAAACTTATGGGACCACCGTCTTATATGCAGTCTAATGTTGGCTGAAACTTTATTATGTGGCACATGACTGTGTGTTAAAAAACAATGAATTGGGCTGGGTATGGTGGCTTGCACCTGTAATCCCAACACTTTGGGAGGTGGAGGCACTGGGAGGATTGCTTGAGCCCAGGAGTTTAAGACCAGCCTGGGCAACATAGTGGGACCCCATCTCCACAATTTTTTTTTTTAACTAGCCAGGTGTGGTGACGTATACCTGCTGTCCCAGCTGCTCTCTAGCTCAGTAAGTTAAAGCTGCAGTGACTGCAGTGATGTCAGCCTGGATGAGAGAGGAAGACGCTATCTCAAAAAACAAACAACTAACATTGGATTTTACACTTTAAATAGGTGAATTGTGTGGTATATGAATTATATCTCAATAATTATTGAGTATACATTATGAGTCAGGAGCTGTTCTCGGACTGGAAATACAACGTTGAATAAGCCAAAGTCTCTGCCCTCACAGAGCTTACAATGGGGAGTCAGATAACAAACATCTGAACAAGCATATAAAAACATAGTTTCAGGAAGAAGTAGTACTCTGAAGAAAAATAAAGCAGGATAAGGAACTAGAGAATGTGTGCATACATACGTGCACATGTGTCTTGTGTGTATATGTATGTATATGTATGTGGGTATATGTATGTAGCGTGTCTATATGCATGTGTGTTGTGTGCATGTATGTATGCATGTGTATGTGTGTGCATTGTGTGTGTGTATACACATGTTTTCTACTTTAGATATGCTGAACAGAGAGGCTCTCCATGGGGAATATAACTTTTGAGTAAAAGTGTGAATAAAATGAAAGAACTAACTGTGCAGATAACTGGGGTAAATACATTTCAGGCAATGCAAAGACCCTGAGACAGGAATATTTTGGTCTGTTCAACCAAGAAGGACAGAGAGCTAGTGGAAAATGACACTGGAGAGGTTGGTAGGGATCATATCATGTAGGTGATGACCATGATAATATCTATGAGTTATTATGAGTTCAGTCTTAGCATTAATAATTACCACTAACTTTGTGTGACATATTATACAGTCCCCGAGTCCTTTTCACAACCTCTATCTTGTTTGATGCTCATAACCCTAAGAAGTTGCTGTTAGTTTGCTCAGTCTATATATAAGGAAAATGTGAGTAAATTGTTTGTAATTCTCTGAGCTCCATGAGTCAATGACCCACTTCAGGACATGTCCCAAGTCTGGTCATCTTATTTCCTTAAATCCTGAGTCAGTGCTTGCTGCAAGACATAGGCTCAATACATGTTCATTCGACTTCTTTGAGGTCACAAAGTGAGTGGACAGTCAAGTCAAGACTGAAGTTCAGGTCTTCTCATTCCAAATCCCATGCTGTTTGTACTGACTCACATGGCCATATTGCTTTTCCCTTTGAATCACAGAATGATGGGGATTACAGGGTCTTCAGGGGTCATCTTCCCAGCAAATTGACACTAACATCCTCCAAGGCCTGTGGGTGTTTACACAGTTTTCCAGGATTCTGCTGAAAGAGGTTGATCAGTCTCTCTTATTGCACAATGCCACTTTAATTGAGGAATAAGTTTTCCTTAGCATATTCCATTAAGTGACTTTATGTAATTAATTTGTATCCCCTGATTCTTACAGTTTGATAATTTTCATCTCTGCCTTACCATCCAGGTTTCTTCTTAGCCAATCCTACCATATTTCACCTTTCAACTACATAAAAAAGTAGTTAAGAACATGAGTTCAAATCCTGAAATGAGTTCAAAGTCTGGCCCTGCTCTTAATAGATGTACAACCTTTGATGCCTCAGTTTTGCTCATCGGTAAAATGGAGATAGTAACATTATTTATCTCATATGGCTGTTTTGAAAGTTAGATGTGTCTGTATAGTGCTCAGCACAGAGCCTAGAACAGAGTAAGTATCAGTAAATATTAGCTATTACTAACTGGTATGCTTATGCCCCACTCTCTGGTAGCACTTACTGTAGAATTGTGGTCAGGGAAGCAAGAAGTAAGATAATAGCTTGTCAATGTTTCTGAGTACACAGCACTTGGGACTCTACTACAGCAGGCCAGTTGGGTGGTCAAGTACATCCTTGGACTGCAACACAACATGTGCACAGATGGAAACCAGGATTGATTAACTCCTGAGCATTCTACATTGGAATTAAGGGGGATGATTGTTGAATCTCCCCAAGTACACAATTCCACATGAATCTCTGTGGCTGTCATTAAACTCTCGATTGGAGGCTAGTTTCACCCAGGTGATGATAGAAATTGGGGGTGGGAGCTGGAGCATGGAATGTGTGATACAGGAAAACAGTGTGGGTGGGGACGAAAAGTCATTGATAAAATGAGCCATTTCTCCCCCTTCCCTTTCCTGCTTAGATTCTGGTAGAGTCAGAGCTCTCTGGTCTCTGCTGCTGCATCGTTGCCTGTTAGCGTGATTGTCGCTGTTGCCAGGTAACTGCTGGCGCAAGGGCTTCTGGGTGGGCTGCGTGCTCGCTGGATGAGTGGGAGGAGGTGTGAAGAGGCAGAGGTCAAGGCCAAGAGGAATGGAAACAGCAGTGTCTACACACACAAATCAGGGCCATGGGAGATTCCCCCTAGGTTATGGGATGGGGGAGGCCTGAAAACATAAAGATAACAAGGCAATCCTCAAACACAAAGCCAATATTCAATACTTTAGAAAAGGAATGAACAGTTTGGTTTATTCTTTATTTCCTCTTTAAAAAAAACCCCCAGTTCTTCATAAATGCCAGAAACTGTGTGTATGTCTGTGACTGCGGGTGTGCCTTTAAAAACCCCATTGAAAGAACATCAGTTCCTCCACGTCAGTACTCAAGGTCGGGGCCCCAGTGACACTGTCAGCGTTGCAGAGAAAATACATTGTCTTATAGGCTGTGCAAAGCCCCTCAGAAAGCCATCCTTTGGTTTCTTTTTCTCTCACACATTAAGCACCAATTCTCTTCCTAAATGAGGAGTAAGTACGGACACTAGAGAAAGAGCAGACGGTGAAGCCGAGTAGCAGCTGACTGTACCCAGCATATTTCATTGCTCATCTGAAAGCCGAGACTCTCCCAGCACACTTGTGGGGGAATATTCCACTTTTAAATGGAAAGAAGCCATAAATGACAGCTAGAAGATACCTGGGAGAGGATACAATAAGATTCTTTATTTCAGGGGTGAGGAGAGACCAGAGGTTAAGTGCTTATCAAGTTCAGAGCTACAACTACAGATCTAACCTTCTATGAAAGAGAGATTGTCTCCTTAGTTCTCTAGCTTCCACATCTTTCAATATCCTTACCATCAGCCTTCATCCTCTTGCCCTGCAAGATGTTTCTCAAACTGCCTGCCCAGCTCTCCACACGATTCAGCCACTTCACCTGGCCCTAACCCCTAAATGGACCTGCAGTCAATCTCTGGACTGCTTCCCAGATGCATACTTGGTTTCAAGTTCCTTTATTGATTTACTCTTGTTCAGTGATTGTATCCCCTCTCTCTGTCAATAGATGTTTCACTGATTATAGCCAAAATAATTTTGTTTTGCCTTTTTTATTCCCTCATGTTCTGACTCCATACTTCATATTAATTACAGGATTGGCCATAAAGGGTACCCAGAGTATACCTGGCATGGCCCGTAAAGACGAGAGAGTCCATTGTTAGATCATTTTCATTTGTTTAAAATAGCACCAAATAATTGACCTTTCTAAGGTCAACTATAATTTCATTTAAAAATCTAAAATGATAAGCCTAAAATATATTTAATGCTATTTTAAAATATATATTTCCTTGAGGCACATGAAAATTATATAGGCTACTATTTATTGGTCATTTGATGCCAGATACTGAATTAGATGCTTCACATATGTCATAAAGTAGTATCAGTAATACACCTGGAAAAGTATCATTATTTTCATCTAACACAAATGGAAACAAAGGCTCAGAGAAGTTAACTGTTCAGGGTTGCTTTTTCTAAGTCAATAGCTTGTGCGCTTGTTATAATATCAAGTGGCCTCCATCCATTAATGCAATAGTTTTGGCTCTAATTGTTAGATATGAATACAACATAATGAATATATAATGAATTAGCATTTTATGAGTCTTGAGCAAAGCAACTGTTAGTTATCTGCTACTGTGTAACAAATTATCACAACATTTAGTTGCTTTAAAAGGCATTTTTTTGGCCGGGCGTGGTGGCTCAAGCCTGTAATCCCAGCACTTTGGGAGGCCGAGACGGGTGGATCACGAGGTCAGGAGATTGAGACCATCCTGCCTAACACGGTGAAACCCCGTCTCTACTGAAAATACAAAAAAAAAAACTAGCCGGGCCAGGTGGCAGG
>NW_016813373.1:1449248-1538840 GCF_001698545.2 Rhinopithecus bieti | reverse complement strand
CCCGTCTCTACTGAAAATACAAAAAAAAAAAAACTAGCCGGGCGAGGTGGCGAGCGCCTGTAGTCCCAGCTACTCGGGAGGCTGAGGCAGGAGAATGGCGTGAACCCGGGAGGCGGAGCTTGCAGTGAGCTGAGATCTGGCCACTGCACTCCAGTTTGGGTGACAGAGCGAGACTCCGTCTCAAAAAAAAAAAAAAAAAAAAAGCATTTTTTAAAATAGTTTCTGTGAACCAATAATCTGGGTATGGCTTAACTGGATTCTCTGGCTCAAGGTTTCTCACAAGGCTGCAATCAGGGCTTCAGTTGGGCTGCAGTCATCTCAACCCTGCTTCCAAGTTCAACTGCTTCCAAGTTCACTCACGTGGTTGTTTGTAGGCCTCAGTTTCTCACATGCTGGTGAACTGAGGTCCTCAGATCCTCCCTAGTTGTTGGCTAGGAGCTGCCTGCAGGGGGTTGGATGGTCGCCCCCAAAGATAAGAGGGCCTATTCTCTGGATCTGTGAATGTTATCTTATATGGCTTATTAGTCTGTTCCCATACTGCTAATAAAGACATACCTGAGACCAGGTAATTTATAAAGAAAAGAGAGGTTTGATGGACTCACAGTTCCACATGTCCAGGGAGGCCTCACAATCATGGTGGAAGGTAAAGGAGGAGCAAACACATGTCTTATGTGGCAGCAGGCAAGAGAGTGTGTGGAGGGGAGCTGCCCTTTATAAAACCATCAGATCTTGTGAGACTTATTTGCTGTCATGAGAACAGCATGGGAAAAATCTGCCCCTACGATTCAACTACCTCCCACTTGGTCCCTCCCATGACATGTGGGGTTGTGGGAGCTACAATTCAAGATGAGATTTGGGTGGGGACACAGCCAAACCACATCATATGGCAAAGTTAAAAAAATTTATTTCATTATGGTCAAATACATGTAAAATTTACCATATAGTATTTTTTTTCTATGAGATTAAATTAAGACTTTGGAGATGAGATTATTCTGGATTATCTGGGTGGTCCCTTTAATGCCATCAGAAGTGTTCTTATAAGAGAGAGGCAGAAAGAGATTAGACATCGAAGAGGAATGCAATGCCACCACAGAGGCAGAGCCTGGAGTGATGCAGCCACAAGCCAAAGGATGCTGGTAGCCACCCGAAGCTGGAAGAGGCAAGAATAGATTCTTCCTAGAGCTCCCAAGGGAAGCAAAGCCCTGCCAATGCCTTGATTTTGGGCCCAGTGAAATTGATTTCTGACTTGTGGCCTCCAGGACTGAGAAAACAAATTTCTCTTGTTTTAAGCCACCAACTTTGTGGTAATTTGTGATAGCAGCTGCAGGAAATAATATACTGCCCTTAGTCCCTTGCCACATGGGCTTCTCTATGTGGGCATGTCACAGCATGGCAGCTGGCTCATCCAAGTGAGCAAGCAAGAACAGCAGAGTGGGAGAGAGTGAGCAAGGTGGAGATCAGTTTTAGAGCCTATTCTCTGATGCAACATCCCTTCTGAATTCTGTACATTTGAAGCAAGTTGGTAGGTCCAGCGCACACTGCAGGGGAGGGGATTACTCAAGGGCATGCCCTTCCCTCTCCTGTATGTTGGACTCCTACTGCTATCCCAGGGCTAATATCCATGACATAGGTTTCCATATCTCATACTGGCTTGTGGTTTTGTGTCCCAGGGTTTCTTGAAGTGGGCTTTGCTAACCCAATAAATCCTAATCACCCAAAAAGCTTGACAAAAATGCAGATATCCAGGCCTATCCTAATTCTACTAAATCTAGTGTGGGACCCAGAAACCTATATTTTAAATAAGCTTCCCATGTGATTCCTATGCACAGTAAAGATAAAAAAAAAAAATCTGACCTAAACACTATTTCCTACTCAAGAAAAGTTCATAGCTAGCTAGTATTTGTGAATGCTACACATCTGCTCCCTGACAGTCATGTTTTAGCAGTTGCTTTTTGGGGACAGTTCCTTAATCCAGTGTATCCTAATTAGTGGTAATTGTACCACTGGTGGGAGGCAAAATGGTTTAAGGTGGTATAAGCATGACCATTTAATATTTTAATAGTGGTGTTATCTTCAGGATAACTTTCTATTTATGGCAAATCACATTGGTTTTCCTGCCTGGTGATAATATAGAGTTTCTTTAATAAATATGTTGTTGTAAAAAAGAAAAAGGAGTAGATTTGAAAAAATATATTAAGTAAGCAATGGTATAGGTGGTACACAGACATGGCAAAAACAATGTCAGACATAATCAAACAGTTGAAGTTTGAGAAGCACTGTCCTAACCCAAAGGAAGGCACTCCGTGGCCTTAAGGTGTCATGGTAGAAAGTGGAGGAGATATTTGGGGGCAGAAATGCCCTGCCCAGGTTAGTGAGGTTATTGCCTGCGTCTCTCTGAGGGGAAGACCCTGCTGATCAGGATCAATCATGAAGCTGGTCAGACTGAGCAAATGAGCCATGCCTTCAGATACATCTCTTGTGAATATAGAAAAGAAAGGGCCAGAGCAAAATATAATCACAAACTGGTGCAATCAGGTTGTGTAGAGGCACAGACTTATTCAATAACAGGACTGGTTCTTGGCAAAAATGAAATAAAGGTGAAGCCTTGTGTTGCCCCTGCTTCCACCGGGCCCTCTCTTTGTTACTAAAATAGTGCGCTGCTTATCTTCCCTTCTCCCTCCAACTCTGTCCCGCTTCCTTCTGTCCCACCCTGACCCCATCAGATTTAGCTCTCAGGGCTTTCATTTTTTTCAGAGCTGTAAATGACCTATGTTGTTCAAAGCATTGGTCTTCAAATTCTGTCGGACAGAGCATTCTACCACAAAAGTTAACTAATGGATATCTTTAACCCCTTTTTTCTTTATTTTTAGTTTTCAGTTTTCCTAATGTTAAATTTTCTTTAAAAAAATATGGCAGTGACTTTTCTTTAGTTATAGCTGATTATAATATTCTATAACCACTTTAATAAGATATATTAAAATGTTTTGATGTTCTTGAAAATTTGATTCAACATACAATACATTAAATAAGTGCTTTTTAAAAAAATTCACTATTCATTTGAGCTCTTAGGACTGCACTGCCCCGTATAGTAGCCATTCGCCTCAAGGCACTACTGAGCACTTAAAATGGGGTTAGCCTGAACACAGACGTGTTGTCGGTGTAAAATACACACTGAATTTCAAAAATGTACTATTAAAAAGAGAGAACATAAAATATATTATTAATACTTTCAAGTACTGGTTGTATGTTGGAATAATAATATCTTGGTTATATTGTGTTAAAATATACGATAAAAATTAATTTCACTGTTTCTTTTTACCCGTTTTAATGTGGATACTAGAAAATTAAAATTATGTATGTGTCCCACAGTATATTTCTATGATCAGCATTGCCTTAGAAAATACTGAGTTCAACTTGCAGTAATTGCTGACACTAAGTGATTACAGGATCTGAACCTCCCGACATCCTCCCAGTGCTAAAACACAAAATTATAACTCCTTGGTTCCTAACTTGGGTATTTAGGTCAATTCCCTCACCTCCTTTGTTAATATTAGTAGATTCTATTACAGGAAGATTGTCTTGGTCAAGCCTTATTTTTACAAAACCATGTCTTATAATGAGACAACATAAAAAATGCATGAAAAAGTATTGGGATCAACTACAAAGTCAAAGAAGGACACAGAAGTATCAAGATATTGAAAAAATGTTTACAACAGTCTTGATTCTTTCAGCTATTTTTTTCTGTAGCTTATTGATGCGAATCTTCTAATCTTTTTAACTTGACAAGTATGACCATCTTTTCTGGTGATATGTTTTCTTGTGAAGCTACTTTCTGCTGCTACTATGCACCATGCATTCAAAATCATAACTATCATCATTATGATTGAGTTCTTTAGTTTCCAGTCAATTAAAACCCACATGAACATAGAGAATCAGATCACATTGTGACTGGCCTGCTTTTTGTTTATCCAAATCTGAAATCAAAATAAATAACTTGGGGCCAGGCGCGGTGGCTCATGCCTGTAATCCCAGCACTTTGGGAGGCTGAGGCGGGTGGATTGGCTGAGGTCAGGAGTTTGAGACCAGCCTGGTCAACATGGTGAAACCCTGTCTCTACTAAAAATACAAAAATTAGCTGGACATGGTGGCAGGTGCCTGTAATCCCAGCTACTGGGGAGGCTGAGGCAAGAGAATTGCTTGACTCTGGGAGGCGGAGGTTGCAGTGAGCCGAAATCGTGCCACTGCACTCCAGCCTGAGCGACTAAACGAGACTCCATCTCAAAAAATTATAATCATAATAAAAATAAATAAATAAATAACTTGGCATCTAGGGCTGTGTGTTTTCTTTTGACTATGCTGTTAAACAGAATAGTATTAGCTTCGGGAACCTCTGTTGTCTGTCAGTGTTGTGCCTGCTTCTATTCCTAATTTTATTGGACAGTGTAGATGAACGCTGGATGGAGGTGGATCTGCCTGTGTCTCCTTTCATTACTCTCCTCCTTTCCTTGGACCTTGGCTGGTCCTTGACATCATTCTCAGCTCTATCTGCTTTGCTTCCTTAATCCTCAACCTGTCCCCAAGTCCTGGTTGAGATATGAGTGAGAGTCACTCCAAGGCATTGTTCTAGCCCTATCCTGGCCCAAGCTTGTGACTGGTCCCAAACTCCAGCCCTAGCTTAGCTCCTACCTGCAGGCTTTATTCGTCCTACACTGTCAACATTTCTTAAGTCACTTGACACCTGATGCTCCTTGTCAGCTATGTTCTAGCAGTCAACAAAACCAGTAAACATATAGCAAATGGACACTTAAAATGTAGCATCATAATCTCTACAATCCTTCAAGAATTCTCTGAGATAATTAACTTCCTGGGATATTGAGCATGGCATATCATTTCTTATTTAACACACTTGAATATTAAAAACACAGGACAAATAATCTTGCTGCAAAATTGGGTTAAGATTTAATTAACAGAAAAAACTATAACACATGTACCAGACACTATGAGTTACTGCCTATGAACATAGCATTTGAATATCTGAGTATCCTCTGTTGTGAAATCCATTCGCTTCACTCACAGCCTTTGCCATTTAAATGCTTTTTCAGAGCAGACTGCAAAGCCATGAGGTGCACTTGCTGCTGTATTCAGGTTTCCTATATGTTCCTTACATTAGGAACAATATACGGTCTTTTAAGTTCCTACAGTGGCCATTTAACTTGGTTGCATTAAGCTGTGATGGCTTTACTTTGTGATTTCTGGAAAGCCATAATACTTTCCAAAAATTTGGCTGTTTAGCCTGGACTCTACCTGAGGCATGTGCCACAAGAAATCATCTTCAAAGTTGCCAGGGTGAAGGACTCTTGATTCTTTTTCACTGTGGCTGTCATCTTGCTTTTATCTTCAAAGAATCCTCCAGGAGCTTCTACTCAATTAGCTTCTCTTTGTCCTTCTATAGCACGCCCTTATTTGTCAGTCGGTACCAACATAATATATAACATTCAGTTTCTGATAATAAAATTATTTCTAGCTCAGATGCTTCATAATGATCACTATTACTCTTAAGTTTTCTGCCCCTCAAATAAGTCTGAGAACCCCTTTGTTGAAGCCATATCCTCTCCTGAGACATTGTGGCCAAAGGATTTAAATTCTATTGATGAAATGTTAACATTGGCCAGCAGGGGAAAGAATTTGGAATGAATGGTATGAGTCTTTTTCAAGCTCTTAAAATTCTACCATCTACTTGTTTCCTTATTTGCTCCTTGCTCATTTATTCATTCAACAAATATTTATTTAGTACTTATTGTTGGACAAGTTGTGTTTGAGGAACTGGAAGTGTAGCAGCCTGGAAAAGGATTCAGAGCATTAAGGGCAACCTAGTACTGCTACCATGGGGTGTGTGTTTGTGTGAGAGAGAGAGAATGAGAGAAAGAGAGAGAGAGCTTACTCTGCTGACATTATAGCAAAATTCCCCAAATTTTTTTGAAGACGAAATTAATAGTTTTCACAGAACGCCAGTTAACATCCTGGAAGAGTAATCTGGGAAAGCACCCAGTCAGTCACTAATGCTGGTTCTTCCTAAAGTCATCATTATCTATCCCTTTTTACTCCCACTGCTAATAACCTAGTCCTAGTCCCAAGACTTCCTGGGTCATACCCAGGTTATTGCAGTAATTTTCCCGCTGGTCTTCCAGTCTCAGTCTCTCTCACTGTGATCTATCTTTCATACTGTACTAATACTGGCAGTCTTTTGTTGAGCAATCTGCTTCAGTTGGAACCAAGGCTTGGTGAGATTAGCTGCCACTAACAAGGTCACCTAAGTAATAAGTGGCAGTGATGAGAATTCTATTATATTGGTGTTTTTCAAACTGTGATGTGTAGAACCCTGAAGTCCAAGCACATTCTCAAGTACTCTGAGGATTTCTAAATTTTATGTTTTCATTTAAGTCATAGTCCATTAATGGAGAGAATATTCTAAACCACCTACATGACCTCTCATTGTTGAGAATTGGGATGCAATTTCTGTGTGTGTGTTTGTGCTTATTGTAATGTTGAGACCAAGTAATGTGATATTAGTTGGGATGGGCTTTTGAGAAAAAAAAGTAGATTGAGGATTTTTTCAGCAGTGATTTCAAGAATCTTGATCTAGAAGAAGACTTTTTCATCTTTTCTAGTTCAAAGGAAATTTTTCATTATAATTGGTGGTTTTACTCTATTTCTTTGGGGTAGGATGAGCATAGATGGGTGATAGAAGTCTTGGGAACAGGTAAAGGAGAATCATTTTACTGTATCAGGTAAGCAAGAAATAGGATATAATCCATCTGCCAATTGCAGTCAACCAACAAGCAGTGCACTGGAAAAATTAAAAGTAAGAGTGTGAAGCCAAGTCACTTTTCATAACTAAGTTTGTGAGGGCTAAAGGTGCAGGATTATTGGGCTAAATTTCTATCTAGATTCTCCAGTGACTGCAGACGCTTTTCTGAGCATTGGAAAGAGTTGCCAGGTGGGGATCCAATTAGTGCCTATGCTTGGGAATAAAACGGCTATTAAAGATCCTGAGAGTTTTCAGGGACAGGTTATGGGTGAGAACAGGAGGATAGAATGCAGGTCAGATAAACTCTTTTCTTTAGAAATCTGCCATTGGTGGATCTCTCTGCAGCAGGGAGAAGTGAAGATTTCTCTAACCCTTTAGTCTTTCAGTGCCATGCAGTGATTTTCAAATGTGGGCCAGGAGATGGGTTATATCAGAATTGTTAACAGTGCTGGTTAAAAATACAGTTTTCTGGAGCTGAATCAGAATCTCAGAATTTCTGGGAATGAGACTGGTCAGCTGTAGTGTTCCATAAAATTCTTAAGCATGTAAAAAATTGAGATCTACTGGTCTAGGGACTTTTTCTGCAAGGTAGGGTGCAAATTGCTAGAAGGACTCTGAATTTTTTTTTTTTTTTTTTTTTTTTTTTTTTTTTTTTGAGATGTAGTCTTGCTCTTGTCATCCAGGCTGGAGTGCAGTGGAGGGATCTTGGCTCACTGCAACCTCCACCAACTGGGTTCAAGCAATTCTCCCGCCTCGGCTTCCCAAGTAGTTGGGATTACAGGCACCTGCCACCATGCCCAGCTATTTTTTGTATTTTTAGTAGAGATGTGGTTTTGCCATGTTAGCGAGGCTGATCTTGAACTCCTGACCTCAAGTGATCTGCCTGCCTTGGCCTCCCAAAGTGCTGGGATTATAGGCGTGAGCCACTGCCCCCAGCCAAATTTTTTTTTCTTAAACCCAGCCAAACTCTGCTAGAAAAAGTGATGCCTATTAGTGTGATAGGGTGTGCATGTTTTAAAATTTACTACTGCATTGCATAGACTAAAGTGTGGTTTTACTCAACTGATCCTTCTTGGAAGTACAAATCTCCCTAGGAGAGATAATGTACTAAGTCCCTGCAAGTTAAGAGTGAATGAGTTTCTTATGGATAGCAGAAGGGAGTCAGGGCTCCTTGGTCGAGTCAGGGTTGAAGGTATTGGAAGAATGCTCAAATTAAGAAAAAGATATTAAAAGGAAGGTTAGGGAAGTGAATTTCAAACTTCTTGGACTTGCCATTTGCTCCTACCCCTTGCTTATTATCCCCATCATCTTTTCTAAACCAGACCCTTACATGCCTGAAGATAGGGAAACTTTTTCTTCACCAGCCCTTTTTAGATGTGTTTGGAATTTTGCCTAAACATGGTCTGCCAAGCGTGGCCTATGTTATTTTTAGTATCTCCTTTGCATATGTGCCCTGAGGAAGTGGGATCCTCCGTTCGTTCTTTCTTCTGATGAATATTTGATTGGCAACCTTAAAATTTTTCTTTGTGTTTAAATTATAAACTCACTGCAAGCACAAGGCACCTTTCAGAGTCTTTTAAACTACATGTCAATATGTGTTCTTGTAGAGCTATAATTACCTATTATTTCGTAGCTTTCTGAATTAAATATTCATTAAACAAAAGCTGAAAATGGTATTAAATCTATACAAGATTTTAATGTGCAAAATTACTAATCAGTATATTAATATACCTTCATCAGGGTTCACTTAGGCAGCAAGGAAGGACCCTATATTTTTTAATAATGCTTTGTTTTATAAAGTCATTCACATTTACAGAGCAATGCACATTTTCACAGAATTCTGACTTATTATGTGACTAAGGGAGTTACTAAATGTAAATGAGAAATAATTTCACTGTACTGTCTTTGAAGAAAGGATGATTTTTAAATAAAAATGCAAGTTTCCCACTTTTACCAATAATCAGAGTTAACATCACTAGTGAAAGGGATATCTATATTGCATAGATATGGGCAGAAGAGCTGCCCTCTGATTCTAGAAGCATGGAAGACGCCCATCAGAATTCACCAGTGCAGACCATTCCCATTCATCCTGACGTATTCTGGGGTGAAGAGAGTTGAAGTTACTCACAAGCCAGCACTTTTACCATCCATTCAGACCTACATATCCTAGGAAAATAATATCTCTAATACAATCAACCATTTCATTAAAATCCTTTTATCCAGCTAATACATGAAACTTGAATTTTAAAAAGGATTATGGAGAAAGCCTTGTAAAAGAAGCAGGTTGTCTTGTCTTACTCCATTTCCACTTGCCAGAGGCAACTACCTTTTTATTTTATTGTACTGTTTAAGTTCTGGGGTACATGTACAGGACGTGCAGGTTTGTGACACAGGTAAATGTGTGTCATGGTGGTTTGCTGCACCTGTCAACTCATTACCTAGGTGTTAAGCCCAGCATGCATTAGCAGAGACAACCATCTTTAAGTGACAATGTTTTTAGGGTTTTGATAGTTACCTTTCTATTTCTAAATAGTACACTTGTCCTACTAATTTTTGACTGATATAGGATATTATCTGTTGATTCTCTCCTGTCAAATTTGAGTATTGCACTATTCTTGCCCACTTCTCCTTCTAAGTTTTAATGCAATTATTGTTAGTTCTTCTGTTGATTTCCTTTGTTGAACCTTTAAAGAATATTATTAAATTTTCTTTTTTTTTTTTTGGTTCCATCAAATTTGGATCTTGCCTCTTAATACCCATCATTTAGGTGAGGATTTTAGCACACTTACTCTTCCTCTATTTTTTCTTCCTCCTTTTCACTCCATGAAGTTTCTGCTCTTGGATTCCATTGACATTATCCATATTGCTCAATGTTTATCATTATGCTAAACTTCTGTTTACTTGTGCTAGCTAGAGTGGGTCTCTGTTCTTTAGAACCTAAAGGTTCATATTGAAATAATTTGAATGGTATTTATACAATTAAATATCTTGTCTTCTTAGGTACCCGATGCTATCATGAGCATTTTTCGGTATCTTTATTTTTAGACCACATCCTTCATGGTCGCATATTGTTCTACTTTCTTAGGAATGCACTGAAGCTTGGCTTTGCTTTTATGTTTAGCCAGAATATGCTATTCAGCTTTGGTTCAGGTTTAGTCTTTGGAAGCTCAGATAGATTAATGCCTGCTTCAGTGTCATTTCTGACATTTTGAATGTTGGTGTGAGCAGCGATTTTATAATTATTTAGTTTACCACCACCAAATATCAGTGTAAAAATTTCTGTTAAATGAATGTATTGTGCTATTTGGATTTGTGGTAGATATTGGAGTATCAGAATTTTAGGCGATTCAAATATAGGTAAGTTTTATTCTAGATGTAACTTGGAATTAAAAAATCCTTTTGTGTGTTTTATTCAGTTAAATGTCTTAGTCAAATGAAGTGTAAATGTGCATTTGTTATTGTGAGAGTAAAATCCTGCAATAATTAACATGATTGTGAAACTATTCATTTTATATATAAAATTACCATGAACTTTTGAATAATAAATAGGGAAAGAATGCAGATTAATATGCACAATGAGAGAATACATTGAGTAGATTACTTTAGAAAAAACCCTATACTTTAGAGCCTAAAATATTTATAACATTAATTTAATTATAACAAAAAGAAAAAAACAGAATAGATGACATAATTATAATCTTTGTAGAATTATTTGGTGTTCTAAAATGCACAACATTAAGCAAAGTAACCTTTAGGAACTGCTTTTAGTTATCTAATTCCATTTAGGTTATGAGTTGTTCAAGAAAAGGTTCTATTTTTCCAAATTCTTCACATTTTATGCAAATGATTAAAGAGCAGAATGTCAATTTTACTCCCTTGAAATGTCACGAAGAGAAAACTCCAAATGATGAAAACAAAAGTCATCATAAATTGTCTTCATTCCAGACATATTATTAGCCAATACTTAAATTACACTTATTATGAGCCAGGCACTGTTCTACGTGTTCTTTCTATGTTAACCCATTTACTTCTCCCAACAGTCCCATGAGGTCTGGCCACTATCAGCTCATTCTACAGATGAAGAGCTAAGGTACAGAAAAGTTAGGTTATTTGTCCAAGGTCACATGGCTAGTAAGTGGTAGTGCAGGATTTGAAGCCAGGTGGTCTGACTTGAGTCCATGATCTTAACCATGGTGTGATTTCTTATTTGAGATATGTCAGAGAAAATGCTTAGGTGGAGTTCCTGACTTGTGGGAAGGAACCATTAAAAGTTTTTATCATCGGTTGCTGGAATGGGATGGGGAATGTTGGAATGAGAGAGGGAGGAGCCGGTAAGTTATTCATCTCTCACTGTCCCAACCTCTGGAGGGTATACATGACCCCAGGAGATGAAGAAGCCTGCTGCAGCCAGGAGGGTCCATGATTAAAAAAAAGTCTATATCAAACACCTCATGCCTGTAATGGTTACAGGGCCCTTTGAGGCAAGGGACCTGCTGCAATGCACAGGCTGCTGTGGCTGGCTTCCATCATGGGTTTTCCTTCTCACTTCCTAAGACTATCCATGAAGATGGCTGCAACATTCTAGTTTTATTAAGTAGTGCATTACTTTCTAGCTTTGCTTGGGAGAACTGTGGTGGCACAGAAATGACAGTGGAGTGGCATCTTTTTTTTTTTTGAGACAGAGCTTCACTTTTGTTACCCAGGCTGGACTGCAGTGGCGTGATCTCAGCTGACCACAACCTCCGCCTCTCGGGTTCAAGCGATTCTCCAGCCTCAGACTTCTGAGTAGCTGGGATTATAAGCATGCATCACCACGCCTGGTGATAGAGTTTTCTTTCAGTAAAGGTAGAGTTTCTCCATGTTGGTCAGGCTGGTCTTGAGCCCTCCCAAAGTACCGGGATTACAGGCATGAGCCACCGCCGCTGGCAATGGCATGGCATCTTATCAGAGCGCGGAGATTGAGATTGGGGGTCACTGCGTAGACCTATCTTTACTCCTACAGGAAAGAGGGTTAACCGGGGCCACTTAGAGGATACTTGAAAACATTCTACAGAGAAAAGCTTAGTAAATACCAAAGGAGTTTTCTTTAAAACATGGAAGTTTTGGAAACCTGAGGATTTTTTTTGCTTTTTGAGATTAGCATCACATAGGCACAAATGAAATTCTTTCCCAAAAGCAATCAGTGCTAGTTTACTGCAATTAACTAGGAACTGCAAACTTGCTGCTGAGAAGCCACTGAGTAGGAGTACTGGGCCCAGATGTTAAAGATCCAGAGGAAATTTAAGCAGTGCTAATAGTAGTTGTGGAAGCTGAGACAGCTGCTTTACTTGTGCCTAAGTGTTCATCATTTATTAACTATCTTCTCTATACTGCACCCTTTAAAATGTGTGCAAATGTTATTCATGAATTGTTTAACATTAACATTTTGTGATTTTAATGGGGTGATGCTTGGTTTATTTAGGCCCAATTAATATATCTTTCTTTTGCCTGTAACTAGGGGAAGCCTGGCTGGTTGAATCACATGCCATGACTTCAGACACTGCTGTGGGGCTGAGCCCACCAGAATTCCAGACAGAATCTAGTAGGAAACACACCACTTCTTAAATACCAAAAATACCAGCCTTACAAATGCAGACTTATGAAATGGTGGCAGGTAGCACCAAGTTTCATTTGTAAGTCCTTCTCCCCACTCCTAGAGCTCAGGGACTACCCAGCACCTCTTACGGCTCCTCATAGGAAGTGACTCTTGGATTTCTGGCTCGTCACTCATCCTCGTTCCTGTCCCCATGTCCTTCTCTCGTGTGTTCTTTCTCAGGATCCTGCAGGATGGCCAGCTGGCTTTGCTAATTTTGAAAGTGTGGGAAAGGTTCAGATGCTCTTGATGGTCTAAGAAGTGTACGCAGAAATATGAAGACACACCCAGTCTGAGTCCACAGGAAGTTGACAGCAGTCCCGCAGGGAGCATTGTGAGCATCTGCTGTATTTAGGGGTCTGTTTTAACAAGTAACTTCATGGCACACTTCTATAATGTTAAACAAAATTATCCGGGTTGGGGGGGGCATTGTTTTGTACTAAACTTGTGTACTAGGCTCTAACAGATCAGAAAAACCAAAACGGAATCCCTCATGCTACATGGCATGTGGTAATCAAACTGAAACTTTAAGGGAGCCAATAGATCCCAAAACAGACCATTTTTTTCCTCCTCAAAACAGGAGATTCATTTTTTTCCTCCTCAAAACAGGAGATTCCAGCATAATAAGGAAGTCCCCTCGGCTCTAACCTTTACAAAAAGGTAACCTGAAGTAACCAGATGTTAACTCATCAGACTTTTCTCTGTTGTTCATTTTCCTTATTCCCACCTTATAAAACTCACTGTTAGGCTATTTCCCAGTGGGATTTGAGACCAGATACGTCCACTTACAACAGTGACAGAATGATATCAATGCCTAAATCTTTGGTCAACCTCTCCAAATTGTTAAATTAAGTTTAGCCTAGGTCGGACGCGGTGGCTCATGCCCATAATCCCAGCACTTTGGGAGGCCGAGGTGGGTTGATCACCTGAGGTCAGGAGTTCGAGACCAGCCTGACCAACATGGTGAAACCCTGTCTCTTCTAAAAATACAAAAATTAGCCGGGCGTGGTGGCAGGTGCCTGTAATTCCAGCTACTTGGGAGGTTGAGGCAGGAGAATCTCTTGAACCCAGGAGGCGGAGGTTGCAGTGAGCCGAGATGGCACCACTGCACTCCAGCCTGGGTGACAGAGCAAGACTCCATCTCAAAAAATATAAAATGAAATAAAATAAAATAAACAAAAAATAAAAATTTAGCCTAAAGCCTCCTCCTTACATATTTTTAAGTTTGGCCTAAAGGCTTTTCTGTGCGTAGTGAACTGTAACCTAACTGGATGTGTAAACAGGCTGTAACCTGCTCTTATAACAAGTAGCTGAGTCAGCCAATCACAGCAGCCAAGTTTTGGCCAATCACAGATGGCCAACTATCCAACCCACGTTCAAATAAGGCAAAGGCCCAGTTGTTTCTATACCTTACTGTGTCTTCTGTATGTTGTTTTCCTTTTTCTGTCCATGAATTTTATCTGTATTAGTCAGGGTTCTCTAGAGGGACAGAACTAATACGAGATATATATATATATATTAGGATATAGATATATTAGAAAGAGATATATATATCTCCAGCCTAGACTTTTCATGTTTTTCTGCCTGCTTTATATTTATATTCTGGCCATGATGGCAGCTGATTCTATGGTGCCCACCCAGACTGAGGGTGGGTCTGCTTTTCCCAGCCCACTGACTCAAATGTTAATCTCCTTTGCCAACACCCTCACAGACACACCCAGGATCAGTATTTTGCATCCTTCAATCCAATCAAGTTGACACTCAGTGTTAACCATCACATTATCCAACCATGTGGCAGTCCTGGAGCTGCTCTGAACTTATTCCGGTTTTGGGGGCTGCCCAATTTTTGAATTGTTCCTTGCTCAATTAAACTCTGTGAACTTATTTAAAGTGTTTCTTTTAACAATACTTTTAAAATTAGAGTCATCACTGATTCTAAGTAAAATACAGTTTAATCTGGAATTAAGGCATACAAAGGAACAATTTAGATGCACTTAAAAAATTGCTGCCATGATGTATTGAGCTGCATTATTTTTGTGTAGACAGCCTCCAAGATGACCCCCAAGGACCTGGGCTTCCTGGTTTTAGACGCTTGCATAGTCTCCTCCTATGTTGTTCTTGAGTTGGTCTGTGAGACCAACAGCAACATACAGCACAAGTAACACATCATTTTTCAGATTAGATTTAATACGACGGCAGTTTCTGTCTTGAGCACACTCTTCCATTTTTGCTAGTTTGTTCTCTCTTTCTTTCTGTGTCTTTCTCTTAAATCATGGCTGTGGGAGAAGCCAGCTTCTGTGTCATAGAGAAACTCAGCAGCCTGTGGAGCCAGGCCCATGTAGTGAGGAGCTGAGGCCTCGTGCCAACAACCAGAGAAGATCCCAGGCAGCCAGCAACTTCATGAGTGAGTTTGGAAGCTGATTCTCCAGCCCTAGTTGAGCCTTGAGGTGACTGCAGTCCTCACTGACAGCTGGACTATGATTTGGGGAGACTCTGAGCCAGAACCATCCTGCTAAGCCATTCCTGGACTCCTTAGAAATTGTGATGTGAAATAACACTTTTTAATTTTAAGATGCCAAGTTTGGGAGTATATAATTGGTTGATTAGTGTCCCCCCAAACCCAGAGCATCAAAATGTGACCTTATTTGAAAACAGTGTCTTTGAAGATGTAATTAGTTAAGACGAGGCCATACTGGAGTAGGCTGAGCTCTTAATCCAATCATCTTTATAAACAGAGAGGAAACATAGAGATGCAGGCAAGAAGGCCACATGATGACAGAGGTGGAGATGGGAGGGATATGCAGCTGCAAGCCAAGTAACCCCGAGGACTGCTGGGAGCCACCATATGCATAGAAAGAGCCAAGAGGTGCATAGAAAGAGCCAGGCACAGGGAAAGAGCCAACGAGAGATTTTTCTCCTGAGTCCTCAGGAGGGAGCTTGGCAGGCTGACACCTTGGTTGCAGGCTTCTGGTCTCCAGAATTGAAGGATAATACATTTCTGTTGTTCTGAGTCGCCCTTTTTTTTTTTTTTTTTTTTTTTTTTTTTTTTTTTTTTTGGTAATTTGCTATGGCAGCCCCGAGAAACTCATACAGAGCAATCTGTGAGGCAGCAATGGATAACAAATACAATTAGGTGACCAAATTACTCTTTTACAATATTAATTGACTTCTCAATGACTATATTATGTGGAAAAAAAAAAAAAACAAACTTATTTCTTCAGGACACTTTTCTTTTCCTCTTTTTTTTTTTGGCAGTTTTGCAAAATTTCCTCTGGAACTACCTTCTTCATCAGGACAAGAGGAAACAGATATGCTAAGATATAATATGTCCCAAGTTGTGTAAAGCACACAGCTTCATACACAGAACCTGCGGTGCTACAGCTCTATGTCCTGAAACACAGTAATTCTGATACGTTTGATTTTGCCAATCTCCATCACAGAAGGGGAAAGAAGTACTGTGGTACTTTTATAATTGTGTGCAGTGTGATAGGGAGTGTACATTTTGACTAGACATCAACGATACCAAATTATCTGCTAGGAATTGTACATATACATGATTGGAAGAATTTTCCAAAGACTAGCTTCTGACTCTGTAGGCTTCAAACCTCATTTCTCCTCCGCTACACACATGCTTCCAGTGCTGCTCATTTTCATGTCATGATATGAACTCTGACCTTTCATCTTTGTGTTGTAAAGCTGAATGAGTCAGCACAGTGGGCGACAGTCGTGTTCCTGGAAGCCATCCCTACACCAGGATGGCTAGAAATGACTTAATATACGTAAAAGTGACCAATAGATACATAGAAAAGCTCAAAGTCAATATCCCTGGCTCCACGTACCCTTAGCGGATCCCTGAGATGCCCTTTCCCTGGGAAAGCAGCACTCTCTTTTCTTCGGCATTATTGGCTCTAGGATGATGGAAGTACACTGCTGCCAGTGGCCATTTCTGTCACACTGTGAAGAAATTTTGCCGAGAACAAAGCATACCCAACAAAAGCAGAATTAAGATAAATATTTTGAGAGAGTGAGATTAATTTCTAATGACATCCTTAGATTGTTGTGACTAACCAAATTTAGTTTTCCAGTGACATGAGCCAATACATTTCCCCTCTCCTGTTTTTGCTTAATTCACCTTGAATGGACTGTCTGTTCTGCGTTTTTCACTGTGGCATCCCAATTCCTAGAACCTGGGACATGATAGGCACTAAATAAATATTTATCGAGTGAATGAATATATTGGGGGTCCTGTCATGTTAAAGTGAAGAAACCTTTATCAGACTAAAAAAGACTAAATCAGGGAGATTAAAATCATATATATATATATTATATACACACACATATATGTATAATTATACACACACACACGCACACATACACACACACATAGATGTATAATTATAATCAAGAATTGAAGTGCTGCAGACCAAGTGCTGGAGGAAGGATATTGATGAGCACACATGGGTAAACAGAGAGGCGGGCATGCTGAGCACATTATAAGCAAAGCCCTAGAGGAAGGAATGCACTGGGCGTGCTCAGAACATGCACCTGCAGTGAACGGTGGGAGTGCATTTCTGAAGGAGGTTAATGGGATGATGCTGAGAAGGCAGAGTTAGCACATCTCTGAGAGCTTTGAATGACAAATTGAAGAACTTGGAATTTATTGGTAGCCAGTGGGGAATGAATGGATTATTTTGAGCAGAGAAGTGAGATATTATCCCTTCCATAGATGGTTTCATTTTAACAGAAAATCCAAAGCGTCTACTTAAAAGGTTATACTCGTGCATAGTAGGCATCTGGGGTCATAAAGCAGGGTTGGTGGAGATTTTTATGAGAGAACTTTTAAATGACACCATGTAGTCCACTGCTATCTTATGACTAGTCATTTTCTTATGAAAATCTGCAGTTAAATTCAATCATTTCTCAAAAACCTATTTGCAACTTTTGTTACTCAGAAATAGAACTGTAAGCTCTGAGGGAGGTAGAGGAAAGAAAAACAAAACAAAACAAACAAACAAGAAAAGACTTTAAAATCTTCAGGCCAATTTTATCTTTTGGAAAAATTCAAAATAATGAATAAAATATTTAAGATAAGTTTTCAGCAATTACAAAGTGATCAGATGATTTAGAAGACAATCATCTAAACATATTTCTGAAGAAGCAGAAATTATGTGAATAGCTCAGAAACAAAGGCCAATTAGGCAAACTGGTTGGAGGTTAGTGTAAGTAAAACTGATTACATTAGAAGAAATAGGGCATGGACAAATTAGAGAGATTGGAGGAAAAAAATGATAATTTCATAAGGAATCCGAGTTACAGTGTGTAACATATTTTGTCTTTAACTAACAAAAGTTACTATAAATGGTATAAACATAATCACATTTATTTTGGTTGCTCTGCAACAGTGTTTTTCTTTTCCTTTCTCCCCAGTCTATGTAAATGAAAAATAGTCAGGTGTGGTGGCTCATGCCTATAATCATAGCACTTTGGGAGACCAAGGCAGGAGGATCATTGAGCCCAGGAGTTCGAGAACAGCTTGGGCAATATAGTGAGACCTCATCTCTATAGGAAGATAGGGGGAAGTGGGGTCCAGTGGTATGTGCCTGTGGTCTCAGCTACTCAGGAGGCTGAGGTGTGAGGATCGCATGAACCTGGTAAGTCAAGATTGCACCACAGGGTGACACAGAGAGATCCTGTCTTGAAAAAAACAAACAAACAAACAAAAACAAAAACAAAAAAAAAAAGAAAGAAAGAAAGAAAGAAAAGAAAATAGAGTTTTCCTTTTGATTCTGAAAATTTTCAAACAAAAATTCATGTTTCTACTCTTTACGCATCCTATTTTTCCTACATTTATATGAATTTTCTTCTTTTCTTGTGGTATCATTTGTAAAGGATACTTATACATTTTTGGAAAGAGTCTAACGTTCTTTCTCCTCTCACTTAAGACTGCTTTTCTGATTTTGTTTTCTGTGATAGAGGGATAATGAGTGTGAGCATTAACACTCCCTTCCCAGAAGGAAGGCTACTCTGTGCTGCGCAGCTCCTGGCCTTTGTGCATAGAGAAGACACGAGACTAGGCCTAATTGTGGGATACCTGGGACAGAAGGGGAATGAGCTGTTGGGACAAGAAAGAAACCAGGAAAATATGGGAAGATTTCAGTCACTTGTGGAGGTAGTTGGGGGGTAAGCATGCCTTTCAAAAGCAATTTTTATAAACTGTTTATTTGGGAAAAAGGTGTCACATCAACCTCTGAATCCCTTCGACATTTCCATTAAAATGTCCCATTTCCATCTGATGCTATTACAGTGAGATTTGTGAATGTACATATGTTTGCCTAACTTGTCAATGTGTTGAGATTGGATTCGAGGTGAGAGGAGAAGCTCTTAAGATGACCCAGTTTTTTGGTTTTTTTTTTTTTTTTCTGTAAAGCACACCATATCACAGCAATTAAAACTATAAAAAGAAGAGGGTTAAGACAACAGCCAGAAAACAGTGTTCTGTTCTCTGGTCCCTCTTCCATTTTTCTCATACTGTTCTAGGGCTCTAGATTCCATGTTGCTTAACATGTGCTTATTAACCTGTCCTCTCAGCTGTCATGTGGAGTCTGCCAATTTTCTCTTTTCGAGGCAGCTTAGATGATGTCACTGAGGTCACTGCAGTATCATGGCCCCCATCATGCCGGAGATGTCCACTCGAGGCTCCACTGCTGGCATCTGCCTGGCTGCTTCAGGAAGTGCGATGCCAGGTGGGGGTCTTGCCGCCACTGCCTTGTGGAGGTGTTTCTAATGCCTCTGAAAAACCATGGTGCCATCCACATTTGACAACATCTTTGGGATCTCCCCTTCCAGATGTAGATGTAGGTTGTCTACTGCTCCAACTACTGATCAATTCTGTTTCTTTTTGGGTTCTGCTTTAGTTCTGTCTCTCCAGGACTCTGATGTAAGTCTGTGGTTGTAGGACCTGCTGGAAGGCAGAGCCTAGCTTGCCTCAAAATATTCCTTCACACTGGCTTGTCTGGGACCTTTCCTAGATATTCCAGCTCTCTCTTACCTTTGGACATGCTCTGTCCCAGGTGCTTTGGCCCCCCCATGTGAGGTCATCATACCCTTGGTCATGCTTCAACTTGTCTACATCTCAGCACAGACTTAGGTCCTCAAGGTAAGAGTTCAGCTACATGGACAACAGTTTTCATAGTCCTTTCATTTGTATTCTCTCCTTTGATGCAATATTAATGAGTATACCATTAGGATAATTGGGTCACTGTCTTATACTCAGTAAAAATTTCAGCTTGGAAAAAGAGATGAGCTTGTCTCTGTTATTTAAGTATCCATTTATTTATTTCTTCATTCATTCAACATATTTAATTAGTAACTACTGTATGCCAAAGATGGTTCTAGGGATTGAGGTCATACCAGTGACCAAGACAGACAAACTTCCTCTCTTCTTGGAGTTTACTTCTTATGGGAGAGGCAGACCATTAGCAAGTAAACTGACATTGTAATTTTAGAAGGTGTTAGGTTCCCTGAAGAAAACACAACAGGGGAGGGAACCAAGGTTGACAGAGGGCACAGGATGGGGGCACTCTTTCCAATAGGGACAACCACTAGGGCAGGCCTTGCTGAGACTCTGAAACACCAGAATTTTAGTTATTTTAATTGCAGGTAAGTCCTTTCCAGAGTTTCATTGACGAAATGAGCTGAAATGATGACATAATGAAATCATCTGTGTGCTGAGGTTAGCTGTGTCATCGTAGCTCAACAATTTCAGGTGAAAATCATTGGCATGTAAAAGGAAGGAGATACTCTGTTAGTTTCAGGAAGAAAAATGAGGCTGACTCTTTTCCATTGGAAAGTGATTGATGGTTCCAGGAGCCTCTTCTTTCCCTCTTGTTCCTCCAGCCTCAGCCTCAGTTTTCTCTTTCTGTTGAGGTTGCAGATGAGGATGGTTTTCACTTTCTTATAACAGGAGATAGTGTGGTTTTCATTTAACTGCATACACTTACAATGCAGCGGGTTATTTGCATAAACATGTACCAGGCATTTCTCAGAGCTTGTTTAGACTTCCTAAGTATTCTGTAAAGCTCTAGTTCTATAGATGAGTGTCCAAGATCACAGAGCTGGTAATAGTAATGAGAGCCGCTCATATTGACTGGCTACCATGTGCCAGGGATAGGGTAAAGTATTTTACCACATACTTCCCCCAAATTTCCTGTGAGACAAGAATTAGTATGTTCATTATACCTTGGGGGAAGTTGAGATTGGACAGATGAAAAGACTTAGCCAAGTCATACAGCAGGAAGCCTGATTTTCTGCCTGATCCCAAAGTGCACTCACTTGCCATTAAATGGTGATCATTGTCAAGGTGAATCTAGGTGGTGGCATTTGTATTTGACCTTGGATGATGATCCGAGGCACAGAAAAGCAGCAGGGCCAGAATTCAAACTCAGGTCCCCAAATTGCATCAGAGGTAAGAGTTTGGACTGTGAGAGTTACACAGATCGTGGTTTCAACCCAGGCTACAGAACTTACCAGCAGTATGACTATGGGCAATTTCTGTAGCTTTCTGATTCTCGATTTTCTGATCTGTAAATGGGCATAATAGATACCTACCTCAAAGAATCTAATTATTCATTAAATAAATGGATATTTAAATAACAGAGACAAGCTCATCTCTTTTACCAAGCCGAAATTTTTACTGAGTATAAGACAGTGACCCAATCATCCTAATGGTATACTCATTAATACTGCATCAAAGGAGAGAATACAAATGAAAGGACTATGAAAACTGTTGTCCATGTAGCTAGAATCTTACGTTGAGGACATAAGTCCTCAAAGAATCATTTGAGTGATTTAAAAATGTATACACTTGGCCTTCCATGTCTGGGGGTTCCCATATTTGCAGATTCAACCAAGTGTGGATGAAAAATATTCAGAAACAAACAATAAAAAATAGCAATACAACAATGAAAATAATATAAATAAAAATACAGGCCAGGTGTGGTGGCTCACACCTGTAATTCTAGCACTTTGGGAGGCCAAGGTGGGCAGACTGGCTGAGCTTAGGAGTTCAAGACCAGCCTGGGCAACACAGTGAAACACTGTCTCTACTAAAATACAAAATATTAGTCGGGCGTGACGGCATGCACCTGTAGTCCCAGCTAATTGGGAGGCTGAGGCAGGAGAATCACTTAAACCCGGGAAGTGGAAGTTGCAGTGAGCTGTGATCGAGCCACTGCACTCCAGCCTGGGCAGCAAAGCGAGACTCTGTCTCTGAAAACAAAACAAAAAAAAACAAAACAAAACAAAACAGTATAACTACTATTTTCAATCCATTTACATTATATTTGGTATTATAAGCAATCTAGAGATGATTTAAAGTACAGGGGAGGATGTGTGTAGGTTATATACAAATACAATGCCATTTTATACAAGGGACTTAAGTATCCATGGATTTTGGTACAGTAGGAACCTATCCCCCTTGGATATGAAAGAACCTATCCTCCTTGGATATCAAGGATGACTATATTGTGTTTTTAGAGCAATTTTTGGTGCATACAAAGCTCTCAATACATTCCAGGTATTATTATTCTGTTTCACTGTGACAGACCCTAATATACTAGCCACACTGCTGTTCTTTGCTGAGTAAAACCACAATTCTGTATAGCTCTTGGGCAACCAAGACACCTGGCAGGCTTGGCCCCCTCCCCATTACTGGCAGGTGGGTCATGATTGGTCTAAGTCAGATGTTCCAAAAATGTGTTCTCAAGATGAGCAGCATCAATACTATCTGGGAACTTATTCTAAATGCAAAATGTCAGGCCCCACTTGAATAAAAGACTTTGGGGATAGAGCCCCACAATCTGGGTGATGCTGGGTCACTTCTAGGTGACTCTGACATGGGCTAAAGTTAGGAAACTGCTAATCTAAACCAGTACTGATCACCTCATTCCCCTTTCCAATAACTGGGTGAAGCTTAGACACAGGGCCCAATCGTGGCCTAGAGGACCTGAGAAGAAGCCAGATGGGGAGTGTGGAGCATGCTCAGGTTTTTTGTGCCAATTTAAAGGGGTATGTGAGAGTAACTGCCTTCCTTGCAGGATGCTATTTGTTGTGTATGTGACACCTGGACTACTTCCGTCACTTTGAAACTGAGAGAAAGATGTTTTCTAAGAAAGTCATGGTATAAAGTTAGAAAATACCCAGGTCTTTGTTGATGCTGCTGAGCTGCTGAATAAGCCAACCTCCAGACTTCCTCTTACATGTTATAATAAATATTATTGATGGGTAAGCCACTTTTAGTAGGTTTTCTTCTTTGTAGCTGAAAGCAAACTCACTGATGTTCCCATACAACAGTTGTCTCTTATGTAAATCAGTGCTCTTTGGAATGTATTATAGAAAGATTATGGCGCATTGAAAATGTGGACTTTAATCACACTAATTATTTATTTTTGTTTTCTCTCTGTATTGATGGTGGAGGGGTAACGCATCCATTTCTTTCTTCCTTTGGACTCTGAATGAGCCAAGAAAATGCCAAACATTTGGATGAAGAGAGGCTCAGTTTTTCATATGGGTCCAAATGATCTGGATGTTTGGCTTCTGAAAATGAAACATCTGGAGCACAAAGCAATGTTTTTACTTTTCAGTTATATTTTGGTGTTATATGGAAACTGTTATTAAAACCAGGAAGAAAAGATTTATGTAAGAAATGGGATCACTTGAGAGCATCACTGGCAAGCTGCCCTGCCCATATAGCAATTCATTCACTCAATTTTTTTCATTCCAAAGAATTGAATATTTACCATGTGCAGGACATTGTGTGATGGGGATGTAATTATGATTTCACATATAAATATGACTTTATAGACTTAAAGACAGTCTTTGTCTTCCAGGACCATATGGTTTAATGGTGAGCAATTGTTATAATAAAATAAGTTGACATGGTAGAGAATGGTAAGGTGTTCGTGGGAGCTTGAAGAACAGTGGTTTCATTCATTTAGTTATTCAACATATATTCATCATGTGTTTAAAGAACCAGATGCTATTTCAGGCTTTGGGTCTACAGTGATAAGCACGGTCAGCAATCGTCTCTGCTCTCATGGATCTTACAGCCTAATGGGAAAGAAAGACATGAATGCATAAATACACAAATAAATATATTTATAATGATAAATTCAGATAGTTTTATGAAAGAAAGAACAGTGTGCTATCCAAGAGAGTAACTGGGGTGATGTCATTTACTATGGGGGTCAGGAAAAAACTGTCTGAGGATATGACATTTAAGCTGAAACCTGTAGGGTGAGTGGGAGTGAGTGAGATTAAGTTTGGGGGCATGAGTAGGAGGAAAGGTTAGAAAAGTCTTCTTATAGGAAGTGGCATTTGAGATGAGTCTCAAAAGTCAAACTGGCATGGTAGAAAATGTCTATATATGTGCACATGAAGAGGATTGTGAGGAATATATCAAAATGCAAACAATTTTATCTTTGGTATCATGATAATGTGTACTTCTACTTTTCTTGTTTCTGTTTTATGTACTGTACTTTCTGTGTACTTCTTTTGCAATAAAAAATTCTTTAAAAAGTAACCATAAAAGAAAAGAGAGATAAATTGGTGTTTTTCAAACAGGCAACGATGGGGTCAGGAATGGGGTGTACATGTATCTGTGGGAGACGTAGTATTTCCAGGCAAAGTAAATGGTTTTGGCAACAGCTTGAGCATTTAAATAACTACTAGTTACTAATAGCATCTCACAACTACAGCATGGCAGTGGAGATAGGGGAGAGAGGTGAAACAGGAAAGTGGTCCAGAGGTCAATTAAGGCCCTTGTGTCATCAGGAAGGACCTCAGGTTCATCCTGTGGTCAGTGGGAGTAAGGTGATTGGATTTGTATTTTAGAAGCATCCCCCGGTGCCAGTGCAGTCTATGGGACAACTGCAGTCATTAAAGAGAAGCCGGGCGCGGTGGCTCACGCCTGTAATCCCAGCACTTTGGGAGGCTAAGGCAGGCAGATCACTTGAGGTCAGGAGATCTAGAACAGCCTGGCTAACATGGCGAAACCCCATCTCCACTAAAAATACAAAAATTAGCTAGGTGTGGTGGCACGCACCTGTAACCCAGCTACTTGGGAGGCTGAGGCAGGAGAATTGCTTGAACCTGGGAGCCAGAGGTTGCAGTAAGCCCAGATGACACCACTGCACTCCAGCCTGGGTGACAGAGTGAGACTCTGTCTCAAAGAAAAAATAAAATAAAATAAACAGAGCAATGTTGTTAACAGCAGGCAAATATTTCTTTTTTAAAACTATAAGTATCTTCAAGTGAGCGACCCAAGACTTTTTCTTATTTGGTCATCGTGGCTCAATTTGGGACAATGGCAACTTGGCCAATTCTTATCTGTGTGGACCACTTTGGCTGACTTGACCGATTAAATTATTAAATTCAAATGACTAATTTGACCAGTCTGATGCCAAACAACTGAGTGGGTGAAATTCTTTTGTTTCAGCCATGTGTTTCAGTGTGCTGTAGCCCCAGTCTCCCCTTTACCTGGTTGTCACCATGAGTCCTTTGTGGATCTTAAGAGGAAGGCAGCACTATCCTTTTCCCACCTGAGAGATCAAAAGAGGTCATGTCTGCAGAATGGTTGATTTCCTCAGACAAAATACCACTGAAATATAAACTGTCAATATTGTTTGCTCTGATACCAGCTTTTTGTGCAGGTTTTAATTTTGTCTGTTTATTTCAACCAAATCTGAGGTCTCCATGACTACAATAGAAGAACAGAAGGAATAGAAGACTTCTGTGTTAGAACATCCTAAATGGTATTGTTTATAATAAAATGTGGGTATTTTGAAGGATGCCCATATTTTTAAAAGGTGTAAATACTGTTCATATGGTGTTCCAAGCCAGAGACATTTTTATGTTCTGGCCATGGGTGACATGTGAGTACATTGGAAGGATATATCAGTAAGGACTCTAGAAACAGACTAAAAAGATATCTGGATTTCATGGTCAAATTCAGATGGAACGAGATGTGTTTATTAGCCTCTAGGGCAGGGTCTGGGCTCCGTATGACCTGAGTAATCAGGTCAAATGTGGCCATGGATTGACATCCAAGTAGTTGTATGAGTTTACATTCTGAATGCCTGAGAAGCTTTACTTCAGGAAAAACTCACATTTTCATGGGTTCTTCATGGATATGTGGCTAACCTGTTTGGCAGGATTGACACATGATGGTAAGTCCAGCATCCTTTCCCAAGAGGAAGTGAGTGTGTTTGAGGCTTTAGAGTTAGAGCTGAATTCCAGCTCTTCTCCCTACTATCTGTGTGACTTAGAGTTCTTCATTTGTTAAATGGGAGTAACAAAGTTCACTTTGCAGGGTTATTGTAGGGGAATAAATGAGATATTTATAAGGTTCCTGGCATTTAATAAGCTCTAAAAAATTGTTGCCCCTACTGTTGTTATCATTCATACTCTGAAACAGGACAGAGCTATGCAAGCAACTGCTCAAGAATTTTGATTTCTAAATTCTGCAAATTAGAAGCTCTAGGATGGTGGAAAGCAAGGGAGGAAAACAGAGATTAATACGGTGGGAAGATCAGGTTAGGGTTTCCTGGTGTTCAAAGTGGTGACATCTCAGGCCCTGTGTAGCATCTGGAGATTTTTCGAACTTAGCCAGTATGTGGGGCCAACATATTCCTGGCTGTCAATGCAGATGCCAAAGCCTTGAGCTCCCGGTAGGAAAAGGTTAGGGTGATGCCAGGGTGCAGCCATATCACTTAGCTGAATGGTTCCATGGTTCAAATCAGGGGTAATGCTGGCTGACCCCAGCCCACTGAGTATCTGTCTCAATATTTGTTGCTGGTATGTGTTCCCAGTTACTTATCAGTCCTCCTTTCCTTCCTCCTGGGTCTTGTCCTAGTCAGGTGCTCTGCTTCCAGTCAGGTACCCAGTTTGTGTCCTATTTTGCTTCCCAGCTTAAGGAGAGCAAATGTTGCAGGTAAAGTATTTACTGGCAAGGTGGGACCTCTGTCAATTTGAAAAGGACTCTTGGAAATCAGAAGAATGACATTTTCATGGCAGAATGATAGACAATGGATCAGTATTTGGGGTCGGGAGGCTCTGTCTGGCACTTGTGATTGGGATACATCATGGTGCAGTGGCCACACTGTCTACTCTGAAGGCCACCCTTGCAAGAAATAGTGTTTTCAAGTGTTCCCTGAAAAAGGCAAATGATTAGGGGGGTGGCTCAATACAGAGGTACTGGCTCATCACCTGTTCACTTCCGGCCTGATGCATTTTTGGCTGACAGTGACTTCATTTGCAAAGCAAGGTCCTTGTGTGATCCACTCCTTGGGCCTCATTCACCTGCCCATCTCAGGAATCCCATGCAAAGGGGTGTCCTCTGCCGGCATCTTTGCACTTCTTGCATTGGGACTTACACCTATGGTTGCCTTAAAAACGCCTTGGGTTTCTTAATGCTTGTTGCCCTGTGCTGTTGTATAGGTGCTGAGGAAAGGTTGCAGGGGCAGGGACAAAAGTACTCCATGAACATGAAAATGCTGCAGTGACAGGTTTCTTTTTGGAGAGTTTTTTGAATTCCATAATAATGCGAAAATAATATTACTACTACCTACATTTTCTGGTCCTTTTCTGTTTCTCAGGTACTGTGTTAAGCACTTTTCATGGTGTTTGAATGCCTGTTGTTTTTGCTTGTCCTGCATCCCTCCTCCTCTTGTGGTAACAGCAGATTTAAACCAGAAAATCAACTCTCGATTTTCCTTTTGGAGCCCACCTTTTCCCCATGACATGTAATCTTTGGGGGCCTCTTGTTTTGTTTGCCTTCTCTTCTCCCCATTCGTTGGGGAGGGATCTTTGCTGTAGGTTTATGGGGATGGCTGAACACACAGGACACCTGACCCTGGACAGATGAGGTTGCCAGCATTTTATTAGTTGCTTATACTCACAGTCTTGGGGAGGAGGACACCACAGGCCACACAGAGCCACAGGGGGTTGTGCTCAGTAATAGAGTGAACAAGCAAAGGCTGTGGGAGACAGACTTTGTAGTATCAAGAGGGTAAGGGTGTCCCCTGCTACCTTATAAAGATGTGATTGGGTCATTTAAATAATTCCACAGGCCAACAGGGAACTGAAACTCAGGGAAAAGCAGGAATTGCACTTTGTTCTTTTGATAAGGAGAGATGTTTGGCTAGGGGACCTTATTTGTAGGAGCAGAGGAAGAGGGAAATTGGCAGTTAGGTCATTTGAGGCTTCCCTCATTTTCCCCAGATGTCAAGGCCCACATAGTATTGGGCCATAACTTTAGGTCTCATACCATACCCGGGAGTCAACGTCCTGTGTCCTTCACTGATAAAGAGGATGGGTATGTGGCCTATGCTAGACCAATCAGGCTCTGTCTCTTGGAAAAATGAAACCTTAGTGAAACAAGGATGGAAAAATGATTGGAGTCGACTAATTCTGACAGGGCTGTCCCAAATAAATTATTCACTCCTATAATCCAGAATCTAGAGTTGAATTCTGTTGCTTGCAGCCAAGAACAATAACTGTTTCACATTTATTTGATATAATGACCCTAAGGGATAGGTAATTTTTATTATCCCCATTTTACAGATGAAGAAACTGATTCAAAGAGATGCTAAGATTGTTCACATTCATAAAACAAGTAAGTGACAGTAGGGGGAGTTGAAAAAAGAAGATTAGGTTGGCAGTAGTTTGCAACTCTGCACCTTTTTCTTAAAGACAGGGAATAGAAATAGTGTGTCAGAACATCAAATGCCACCCAGGAAAGGGAGTGCTGATGAGATATAGTATCACACAGTGGCAATACCTGGTACACTCCTTGGTATGTGCTTATCCAGTCTTTGGCCTTATGGGGTCACTTACATTTCACAAGAGCTAAGTAAACTCAGTCCCTGAGTTCTAAAGATGGTTGGATATGAGGTGTCACATTGATGTGGAGACCATAACCAGAGAAAGATCATTATCTTCAACTGGATGAGGTTGAGCCGAGAGTATTCTGGTTTGAGTGGGTATGAAAAGGATGTGTTTGTGTGTATGTGTGTGTGTGTGAGAGAGAGAGAGAATACGTGTGTGCGTGTACTTCATAGTTCAGATTCTTGAATCTTTTCTGTCAGTAAGCACGTATGCCTGGACTTTGGTGAGCAAAGACAGGAGGACTGAAAAGCGTAAAACTTTTCACTAAGAGTAGAAACTACGAGACCCAGTGTTTTCCCACTAAGAACCCACAACATTGGGAAAGTGAGAAAAAGGTGGACAATGCTCTAATGGGGATAAAACAAAAACAAAAACCCACACATACTTAAAAGCACATCTATGGAAGTAGAAAGAAAGTCAGGAAAAGGAAAGAAGAACCACTAAAACCAAAGAGACAATCGGAGAGAAGAAGGTGTGCAGGAAATGGGAAAAGGTGCTTTGGTAAGGCGGCTGTTCCTAGATGGAAGGACGTTCACCATCTCAGCAGGCCGCACAGGTCATCCTTTCCCTACCCCTAGCTTCCGCCTGTCCAGAGCTGCTCGGGGAGCTATGCATCAGCAACCAGATGTTAGGAGCACCAGTGTCTCCTTGGACGTTCAGAGGTCTCGCCACCTCACAGCCATATTCAAAGAGAAAGTGGCTTCCTGCTGACACAACATTTCCCGAGCATGGGGCATGAGCCTTGAGCTCTGTTCCCCCCATGAGGCCCAAACTTACTCCACAAACTTTGAAGTCTGTGGTTCTTGGCTGGGTCTGAGGGCCTCAGTGCAGAAAGACACAAGTGGTCTCTGTCTGGGAGCCAGCCTGGTGGCAGGAGAGATGGAGCCGTGCTAAAGTACACAGAGCTAAAATTATCCTGCCCTTATTTTTTCTGCTTAAAAATACATTCTGTGAAAGTGATAGGTATTATGCTGTCAGTCCACTGATGGCTTCAAACCCCTCGTCTGAGCCATGATATCATCTCCGGGGTGTGGGGAGCCCAGGTGCGCCTCTGTAGAGACGCCGCTTCCTAGCACAGGGACCTGCAGCGGCTGTGAGCCAGGTCTGACTCACCTGCATCCATCTCCTTCAAGGACATTGCAGGGGCCAGGCCAGGGCTTCCTTTCTACTGCTTCCTGGGAGGCAGTGTGGGGGAAAATTCTTTCCAGGTCACAATGTGAAGGAATGAGGCTTGAGTGGAAGACACACAGAGGGAAGCAGACCTTTTCTGGTGGACTCGTTGAGTGACTAGTACTTCTTCCCAAGGGGTGCTGCTGCTTAGCCTATTGATTAAGAGTTTGGGGTCAGACTGCCTTGGCTGAATTCCATCTGCACTACTGACAAGCCCTGTGACTGTGGCCTATTACTTAACCTTTCTAAGCTTTAGTTATATCATCTATACAACGACAGACTTATCTCGTGGAGTTTTGTGATGATTGAAAGAAATAATCCCCATAAAAAGCTTAGCACCTCACGCCTGTAATCCCAGCACTTTGGGAGGCTGAGGCGGGCAGATCACGAGGTCAGGAGATCGAGACCATCCTGGCTAACATGGTGAAACCCCGTCTCCACTAAAAGTACAAAAAATTAGCCAGGCGTGGTGGTGGGTGCCTGTAGTCCCAGCTACTTGGGAGGCTGAGGCAGGAGAATGGTGTGAACCTGGGAGGCTGAGCTTCCCGTGAGCCAAGATCGTGCCACTACACTCCAGACTGGGCGACAGAGTGAGACTCTGTCTCAAAACAAACAAACACTTAGCACCTTGCTGGCATGCAGAAAATACCTAATGTTATTTATTGGTTATGATGATGACTACATAGTTGTCTTAGGTGCCTCTGCCCTTGGACTTCTCTTGGCCAAACCATAGAGATCATCTGGCCCCAAGTTAGGGGGTTGTTGGAATGATTCTTCTAGTGGTGGTGATAGTAGAGGTGGGGGCAGGAAAAGGAGCAGAACGGTTTGACAAATATTAAAATAAAATCTTGATACCTTTGCCACACCTTCCCCTGCATCACACTTGAATTTGGACTTCTAGGTTCAAAGTCAAACTCAAATGGCCGATGTTCTTAGAAAGCTGACTCAAACCACTGTTGGCTGCAGTGTTCTCAGTGGGCAGAAGGCCATGTTCCTCAGCTGGACCAGCTCTGAGCACAGCAACGTACAAAAGGTTGTCTTTGCCTCTCCAGCCTCCTTCCTTCAGGCTACTATTACAGTAGTAGTGTCTTCTCAGGCACAATCTTGTTTTTGTTCCTATCAATACCTAGTTTTTTGTTGTTAGTTTTTTTTTTTTTTTTGTGAGATGGAATCCCGCTCTTGTTGCCCGGGCTGGAGTGCAGTGGTGCGATCTTGGCTCACTGCAACCTCCACCTCCCAGTTCAAGTTATTCTCCTGCCTCAGCCTCCCAAGTAGCTGGGATTATAGGCGCCTGCCACCACGCCCAGCTAACTTTTTGTATTTTTAGTAGAGACAGGATTTCACCATGTTGGGCAGGCTGGTCTTGAACTCCTGACTTTAGGTGATCTGCCTGCCTCGGCCTCCCAAGATACTTAGTTTTAGAAAAAATCTGAAATGAATTCATGCTGAGATATAAATGACTGACAGCCTAAAGTGTTACCACTTCAGGGGAATTTAGAGTTTGATATGAAATAATGTACTCCCACACTGATTTTAAGAGTCAGCCCATGGATGGCTGGACACAGTGGCTCACGCCTAAAATCCCACCACCTTGTGGGGCTGAGGCGGGTGGATATGTGAGGTCAGGAGTTTGAGACCAGCCTGGCCAAAATGGTGAAACCCTGTCTCTAATAAAAATACAAAAATTAGCCAGACGTGGGGGCACGTGCCTGTAGTCCCAGCTACTTGGGAGGCTAAGGCACGAGAATCACTTGAACCCAGGAGGCGGAGGTTGCAGTGAGCCGAGATTGCGCCACTGCACTCCAGCCTGGGCAGCAAGAGTGAGACTCTGTCTCAAAAAACAAAAAAACAAAACGAGTTAGCCCATGGATGCGGAAGGCATTCTGGGAGCATTAGGTCTTCCTACTTAGGTGGTTAATTACCTGCTCTATCCTGGTCTTCAAATCTCTTTTTAGCTCAGTTCTAGCAGGTGGCATGATCAGCAGCACCAGTTGAACAGGGGAGCCAAATTGTTGTCCTGACATATAAGACGTATCTCCAGGCCGGGTGTGGTGGTGCACAAGCACTGTGGGAGGCTGAAGTGAGCAGACAGATCACTTGAGCCCAGGAGTTTGAGACCAGCCTGGACAACATGGTAAAAACCCATCTCTACAAAAAAATACAAAAGTTAGCTGGGCACAATAGTGCATACCTGTAGTCTCAGCCACTTGGGAGGCTGAGGTGAGAGGATTACTTGAGCCCGGGAGGCAGAGGTTGCAGGGCGCCGAGATGGTGACAGTGCACTTCAGCCTGAGTGACAGAGTGAGACTCTGTCTAAAAAAAAAAAAAAAAAGTTGCATCTTCAAAACATTTCTCAGGGATACTGGGGGACAGAATCTGGCACTGAGGAGAGGGCCTGTTGCTCCAATGTCCTCCGCCCCACACCCACTTTCTCCTAAAATTCTTCATTTATAGAAGAAGCTGTTGAACAGAGCTGCTGCTGATTCCCTTGCTGAGTCTGGGGCACGAACGCCATTTCTGGAAATGTAAAATCCATGATAAGAATTGGAAGGAACTGGCAACTCTCTATACACAGTCTTGTTTAAAATGGAACTTCACCCTACACATTCCTTGTCTTTTTATTTATGTTGCCACTTGCTTGTAGATGATGCAGATATTTACTATTATCTTAGTATTGATTCAGTGAGTATTATGGGATCATTCCTAAGGCCTTCTTCATGCTCACCCACATCAATGCTGCATGTTCTAGATAAAGTAGCTATAAAAAAAAAACTTGGGGTTATTTTTATGCTTCAACTTGACTGGTCTAAGGGATGTCCAGATAGCTGGTAAAGCATTACTTCTAGGTGTGACTGTGGGGGGTGTTCTGGACAAGAATAGCATGAATCTGTAGATGGAATAAAGATTTCTCTCACCCATGTTGGTGGACAGCATCCACTGCATTGAGGGCCTGAAGAGAGTAAAAAGGCAGAGGAAGGGTAAATTTGCTTTCTGTGCTTGAGCTGAGGCATCTATCTTCTCCTGCTGTCAGGCGTGGATGCTCTTGGTTCTCAGTCCTTCATAGTTGAACTGGGGTTTATACCACTGGTTGTGGGCCTTTTCCCACCTCCTGCTTCCAGACATCAAACTGTGGGACTTCTCAGCCTTCATAATCACATGAGCCAATCTCTCATAATACATTTATTTGTATATATCTGTATGTATGGTGTTGCTTTGGTTTCTCTGGAGAATCCTAATAAAACTGTGATACAGAGTAAGAATATACATAATTATATGTTGTTTCACATAACAATACTTACCCTTACTATATATCAAATACATTGTTTGACCTCTGAAAATGATTTCATAGGTCACAACCTGCAGTAGGAGGCCAGGACCCATGTTTACACCTGACTTGCCTGTGCACAGATGGGCATGTGTGGTGTGAGTGCCTCTGATGATGGTGCTGATAGTGACAATGTCGGCCCTGGGTAAGCCTGGCTGGAGGTGTCTTATGTGAATTCTCCACTCATCCCTAGCATAAGGCCACCTCCCTGCAATATATCAAGGACAGCTTGGGTCCAACGTGGTCTTGCCAGGAGTGGGGGCAGTGAGGGTGAGTCTGCGGTTCACACCCAGCAAGTGACACACACATAATCTGCATCACGGATTCCTCTTTCCACAGTGGAAATGGCCGCAGAGTGGAAAGGAACCAGTTTTAGAGGGACAGGCTGCGGGGAGGGTTAGTACTGTAGAGTCATACCTTTGTCCCATTCTGCATATGGGTCCAAGATGGCCCCACTTACCTGCTTTTTTCCAACTTGGCACACTTTTCTTCTGTGGAGGACTGAATTTGGGAGGGCTCCTGGCCTTTTAGGGGTAGTGTAATGCAGATTCCAAGAATAGAGAGAAACCAAAAGAAGGGCTCATGACAGGGCTTGCCTGAGAATGGTTTAACTGAGGACAATGAGAGACACTGAGTATTTACTTCTTCAGTGATGAACTCCTCAACACCTGCAGATGTGCAGTTTCAAGGAGAAACCTCTCCAACCCATTGTCCTGAGAGCTCTAGTACCCAGGGAGGTGATTCTGTGGCTATTTCATGCAAACTGAGAAACTTGTATTTTGTACAAGTGGAGAAATACAGAACATTGCAGTTGAGATTATTGGAGGAATCACTATTTATCTGAATTCCATTCAATCAAAAGCCACCTGGGCCCTGTAGATATTTGGAGTAAAAACAGTCCTATTTAGGCTTATAGTTAAAGCTATAGTGAAATCTCTATTGCATAAATGTAAAGTCTTTATATATTGCCTCTCTAAGAAGTCAGACTTCTTCAGGTCAGAAACTATTTCATTTCAACTTTATATTTCCTGCAAAACCAAGTGCCGTGCCATACTATTTGTTAATGTTCAATAAATATTTGTTAAATGAATAATAAAATGTGTGGTTTAACTCCTACAAATTTTTATCTTTAATCAGTTTTTCTCAACACTCAGCCTACTCTGCATCACCCCTCCCTGACTTCCCTGTCAATGTGTGCTGAGGAAATGCAAACAAAATGTAATTAGGAAGGCGAATCTACTTTGAAATGCACTTGTGTAAACAAATGTAGGCCAAAGGCAAATTTAAATGATTTTCAAAATTGTCTGTGGTTATTATCCATGACCCTGTGCTGGCCCAATTTTTACAGATAATCAGGTTATAGCTGATATTGGTTCTGTATTTTCACTTTAGAATAGAGGTAGAAGGTGGAAGGATGCTGTGAGCATGGATTAGGACAAAATAAAGTCACAAAACCCCTGAAGTTGTGGTGAATTGAAGACACAAAAACAAAAGGATTTTTCTTAGCCGAGGTCTATGAAAATATACCTTTCGGCCACCCCTCCACAAGCTCCAATTCTATTTGCTATCTCATCAGGTTAGTTCAGGGTTTGGGGTTGGTAGGTAGGATTTGTGAGTCAGAGCAGTTTGTTATTCAGATTAGCGTAATCTCCTCTTGAGATAACACAATTTTCCCAGCCTCCAGGGAAGGCTCTGGTTTGCAGCTTGTGCTGCCACCTAATCATCTCTCTGAGAAATTTGGGTTGCAGGAAAAAATGCCCCCTTGCCTTCAGAAGGCAGGGAATTTGTAGAGGGTAAGGAATCTTTGCAAAACTTAGGTAGAAGCACTGGTTTGGGATTATTTACTCAGATAGGACTGTCTAGACCTCTATCTTGTCCAGCATTGCAAAGTGCATGGTACATAATAGGTACTCAAAAAGGATAACTTCCTGGGTAAATAAATGAGAGGGTGAATATTTGACTGAACTTACTGGAAACAATCCAAGTGTTCCTTTTCTGCCGCTTTATCGTTGCTTATACATTGTAATGACCCACTGCACTCTCCTTTAGAGAGGTGACTTACTGTCCATATATTTGCAGTTAGATGGGCTGTGAATGTACATATGGTAGGTGAACACCTGTTTGGTCTAAATAAAGAATAAAACTTTTATCTCTTTCAAAATATTGAGTCATCTCTCAGTGATCTGTGCATGTGGCCTGGCCTGAAATTCCCATTGTTATTATCACTTAGGGGTTAGATAACAATATTGAAGAATTGAATTTCTTTAGGAAGTCATGGATACATGTAATATCTAATTAGGAAATCGCTGATGATATAAATATTTTATTTAGGATTGGATCTTTAGCCTTATTAGTTTATTGTTTAACCAACTGATCCCTTTGTCAACAAGTGTACGACACAACAAGTTTTTTTTTTAAAGTTATAATTTCAGGTTTTTTTTTTTTTTTTTTTTTTTTTTTTTTTTTTTTTTTTTTTGAGGCGGAGTCTCGCTCTGTCGCCCGGACTGGAGTGCAGTGGCCAGATCTCAGCTCACTGCAAGCTCCGCCTCCTGGGTTTACGCCATTCTCCTGCCTCAGCCTCCCGAGTAGCTGGGACCACAGGCGCCCGCCACCTCGCCCGGCTAGTTTTGTATTTTAGTAGAGACGGGGTTTCACCGTGTTAGCCAGGATGGTCTCGATCTCCTGACCTCGTGATCTGCCCGTCTCGGCCTCCCAAAGTGCTGGGATTACAGGCTTGAGCCACCGCGTCCGGCCAATTTCAGGTTTTATTTTAGATTCAGGGGTACATGTGCAGATTTGTTACCTGGGTATATTGCATGATGCTGGGTTTTGGGGTATGACTGATTCCATCACCCAGGTACTGAGCATAGTATCCAATAGTTTTTCAACTGTTGCCCCCCTTACTTCCTCCCTACTCTAGTCATCTTTCTGATTCTTGCCATCTTTATTTCCGTGAGTACCCAATGTTTATGTGATATTTGGTTTCCTGTTCCTGGGTTAATTCGCTTAGGATTATGGCCTCCAGCTGCATCCATGTTGCTGCAAAGGACATGATTTTGTTCTTTTTATGGCTATGTAGTATTCCATGGTGTACATGTACCACATTTTCTTTATCCAACCCTACATTGATGGGCACCTGGGTTGATTCCATGTCTTTGCTACTGTGAATAGCACAACGTCTTTTTAGCAGAATGATTTATTTTCCTTTAGGTATATACCCAGTAATGGGATTGGTGGGTCAGATAGCAGCTCTGTTTTAAGTTCTTTGAGAAATCTCCAAACTACTTTCCACAGTGGCTGAACTAGTTTACATTCCCACTAATAGTGTATAAGTGTTACTTTTTCCTCTGCAGCCTCACCAGCATCTGTTGTTTTTTAACTTTTTAATAGTAGCCGTTCTGACTGGTGTGAGCTGATATTTCATTTGGTTTTTATTTACATTTATCTGACAGTTAGTGATGGGGAGCATTTTTTTCATATAAAATGAATAGTTTAAAAGTAGAGAACTCCAGCAGTGAAGAAGGGAAGATCCAAGTGTAGATGGCAGCTCAATAATTTCAGCTCAAAGATTAACTGGGCCACTAAGGAGGATTCCTTTGCCTCTGCCTACTTAGCTGGGGGTCCTGCTTCCTGAATAGTATTCAGTTTTCCAGGCTGCTAGATACAGGGCTGCATCTAAAGAGTAACCTGGAGACCAACCCTATAATCTTAACTTCTCCCAGTAGTGCCTACCTCTGATGTAAGTGCTGTAAGAACCTCCTCTATGGTACTCCTTAAGAGACAAAAAGTTGCATTTAAGGGACAAAAAGTTACTTTTGTCTCAAAGGAAAGCTAGACATGGATATGATTCAAGGGAGCTGATAACTCTGCCCTGCCTTTCCTCCGAGTCATCTCTCAGTGACCTGTGCCTTTGACCTGGCCTGAAATTCCTATTGTTATTATCACTTAGGGGTCAGATAAAAATATTGAAGCATAGAATTGCTTTAGGAAGTCATGGATAAATGTAATATCTACTTAGGAAGTCACAGAAGTCATCTGACACTTGCTGCTCGATGAGGTTTCCTAAAATGCTAATTTATGATGTCACAATTCTGCTCACAGAAATGCAATGGTTGCCTATTGTCCATCAACTCAAAACCCCACTATTCCACCCCATGCCATTAATTTCACTTATTTGCCTCATTTGGGATGGAGCTACAAGTTGGTGAAGAAGAAGGCCTAAATGTCACACTTGACACATTTAACACCTTCTCAAGAAAACATGACAACATGTTGGGTAAATTTATATGATGAATTTGTTACAATGATTCATAATATATGCATTCATTACAATGGGGAAGCTTAGAATATTGGACTGGGAATTGGAAAACTTGCCCTTGAATCCCAGTTCTGCTATGTTACACATGATAAATCCTTAAATATCTATGTTTTGCTGGTGTCTCAATTTCCTCCAATGTAAGTAATCCACTGGACTATCATGATGATCAAATTAGATGATTGTGAGAGTCCTTTTGAATACAAAGCTTCCAATTCAAAGCACTTTGAAACATAAAATTTCATCATTTAACAAAAATTAGACATTACATTAATTTTTAAATGCTGTTCGGTTTTGTGTACTTAGTAGAATGAGAACTCTAACAAAAAACATTCGGTCTTTCTAAGACACTCATGACTTCCAGCAATTCTGCTATCTCCTGAAAGCTATGGGAATTTGAAGACGGGAGATGCACCCTGTGTCTTCTGTCGCCAGAGGCAGCCGGAGGCTGAACCTGGGGTGTCTCTTGGAATATCACCCTGGACTGGCACCTCCTTTCTCTTGAAAGAGAAACCAGGCAGAACAATCCTTATGGTTACATTTTCGGGGAGGAATGCTGAGGTGTCAGATTGGTGCACTTATTGAAATATACAGGGACAAAGTAACACATTGTAGACTAGCGTGTGTGTCGGGGGGAATATTTTGGGCGTCATGTTGGGGTGAATGGTTACACCTGCTTCCTTCCATTTTCTAGGGCAAATGGCTTTAGCTGCTGCCCGGCAACAGCATTTTCATAAAAGCCTTTGAGAGTAGCTTTGAAAATGTGTCAGCCAATAACCGAGCAGGAGCCAGCCTAACCGCCGAGGGATCCCCCTCCCCCTCCCCGGAGCCGAGAATTGGGAAGGAGCAGATGGAGCCAGTCCTCTCCTCGGCGGGCTCTGGGGCGCATTGTTATGCACTACCGGACTCAGAACCTGAGACCCAGGCGGGCTCTTCACGGGCTTCGCTCTGGATCCAGAGCTCGGGAAGGAGTGCTGTGAGCCCCTCTGCAGTCTCCTGTAGGGTATGAGGTGCCGGATCTTATCCAGGACAGGCACTGTGTGAGGGTGCGCCCTCCTGTTAAATTTGCCGTGAGCCCTCATATGTCATTAATCAAGCAGCTGAACCGAGCTGGCACCGCTGGAGCACGGCATTCATTATAGTCCCGGAGGGTTCCCTTTCTGCAGATCCCAGAACTTTTGGCTCCAGGAATAGAGATATCCGTCCTGCCAGGAAGGCCCCAGGCCTGCAGCACACTGCAGGCCTCTCCGGGGATTTTCCCTGCATCCCTCCCCGGTAATCCCATTGCAATCCCCAGGGCTCTGTGAATCCCCTCGGATTCTTAAGGTCCCTGCAGCAATGAAGCAGGCGTTGGGGAGCCACAGCACAGGGAGAAGAGCCTCCAACAGGGATCTGTGGGGAAGTTTCTAAGGACACAGTCATGTGGCACGTGTCTAGCCTGTTTTGTAAAATGTTGTTCACTTTCCTGTGGCATGTGCCCGTCCCTGGGGGCTAAGAGTTAGGAAAGGTCTTGGACCTGCTTTCCTTGACCCCCTGCCACTGAGGCCTGGGCCCTGAGAACTAATCTTTGCTCCTGGGAAGATGGGAAGAGTTGCCTGTCTGCTGAAACCACCTCCTCCTCTCTACACTCCATCCCCTTCCACATACACCATGAAGCTACTTCTTTGATTTCTAAATACCGAGCGAGCCAGGCGAGAAACACCCATTCAGCCATGGCCCCCTTTCAATGTATTTAATCCCAAATGGAATAAATCAAATGAACGAAGGCCTGCCTCTGTGGTGATGTGAAAACCCCTGTGGCCCAGGGATGGAGGTATGCAGGGTGATGAAAGTGCAGCAGCCAGAGAGGCGGCTTTTAATAAGATGAATCAAAATGCGCAAGTCATAACTCCCTCTACGCAGTCACCTATCTTCTGCCTTAACCTTTTCAGAATCATAAAAACAGTGTAATTTCTTCCAAATAAATAGCTTTATGCTTCTCTGGGCTCTATTTTTCAGACACACAATAAGTCTCTGGGCGCTTACACAGACGTGCTGAATATATGTAACTCCACATTCATTACAGAGACATGTGTGCACAGAGTTACACACACATTGTTCTAATTCCCCTTGGTCTAATTTATGCAGTGAATTCTGTGCTTATGAAGTAAGAATTATTTCAAGGTTAAACAAAATGATGATAAGCACCTGACTCTAGCTGAGGCGACTCTGCCCTTTTCTTAGCACTGGTGGAGTTTTGAACACCAAAAAAGGAATATGCTCAATAGCAAATTCACTCTCATCATCATAATATTGCTGATTTTTTCACCCACAAAAAAGCAAGCATCTTGGGGAAAGGGCTATGTGGCTTTAATCTTAGGGGGAAAATAAGCATCAGGGAGGGACTAAAGGTTGCTTCTAGGACTTTAAGGAATTATATTTGGCTTCCCAGAGAAAGGAGATTCTTCTTCTCCAAGGGAATTTCAAGTAGAAGGCAATAATAACAAATTATTTCATGTTTCTATGTGGCAGATATTATTGTAAGTGTATAAATATCAACTAATTTTTGACCCCTGTTTTATAGATGCAGAAACTGAGGCATAGCAGGGTTATTACTTGCCTAAAGTCACACCACTTTAAAATAGCTGGGATTTAAACCAATGCAGTCTGACTCTAGAGCCTGCCTGCTTAACTGCTATGATGGACACAATAAAAGAAACCAACCCAATGAAACAAATCAAGCAATGATCAGATTATACCAGCTCCTTACAGAAAGACCACCAACTGGTTTGTGAATTTTACGTGGCTTTGGCTTCTTTCTTCTCCTTGATTTTATCTTTCTCTCCATTCTACTGGCCAGCAGCCACTGTGCCAGAGGGTAGCAGGGGAAGGGAGAAACAGGGGAACTCACATCTGTTCCCTTTTAATAATCATCATTCTAGAAAAAGTCAAGGGAGGACGACAATCACCTGTTTGTGTTGTCCTACCTGGTATTGCTAGTATTCCCTCTAAATCCCTGAATTGGAGACATTAACACACAGAAGCTTTTGGAAGCCCTACTAGTTCTCATGGCTTTACTTTTCTCCTGCTTCCGTTTAAGTCATTCTAGTAAGCAGTCAATTGGCATTTGCAATGAAGTGTGGTGGCCCACCACAGTTACAAGATTCTATCAATTGAAAGACGAATTATGTTTTTAATTCAGCTGTGTATTTTTTCAGGAGGATTGGCTGGGGTGAGGAATAATCACCAACTTTATCACATTATAGATACACACTGATTATAAGACATCTCAGCTTTAGAAATGTGAAAATGTGAAAAAAAAGTGTTTTAGATTGAGAAAATACAGTATTTTATTTCTGTCTTTCAATAAGGATTCAGCCTTGTTAAGGTAGCATCTTGTAAGGGTTCTTCTTATGTGGTCTGCCCTCTCTGGGTATCAGAATTTTGATTACAGTTGTCAGCCGGAGTTCAGCCTGGTTCAGATATCTATTTTTAACAATAGCTGAAGGGGTTCTTTTTTTCAAGACAAGAGAAAGATTACTTAAGAATAAGGGAACTGATTCATGGACGGGGTCTGAGTTTCCTTCTTGTTAGCAAGGGGCTGGCTTCAGAGGGTGCCCCCTAAGGGGTGAAAATTGAGTGGAGATTCTTACCTGAGGTAGCAGGGTTGGAAAAGTCAGAGACACGAGCCAGGTCTGACACCAACAGGAAGAGTCAAGAGTTTCAAACTCTAGAAATAAATTCAAGTACCAAGATTGTGTTAGATTCAGCATTAAAATGGCCCCAATTCTCTACCTCTCCCGATATCCATGCCTTTATAACATGACTGCAGCTTTTCTCACCAAGATGTGGAGCTTCTCTGCTTCTTGAGTCTGCGCTGGATTTATGGCTTGGGTTGGCCAGTAAAATGTGGCAGAGTGAGGTTGCAGTAGATCCAAACCTGGGCTTGAAAATGTCTTTGCACTCTTGCTGTTTCTCTTGGGACTCCTACTTCTGCCATAAAAATGGAAATGCTTGCTTAGCCAGACAGATGATGAGAAACATGTGGCCCAGCCACCCCTAGCACCCTAGCCAGCAGACAGCCAAATGTCAGGCATGTGAGTGAGAGCATTCTAGACCAACCAGTCTCAGCTGATCCACCAGCTCCCTTCAGGTTCATAAGCCAGCCCAGCAAAGATCAACCAAGCCTGCCCCAGATAAGCTGAATCAGCTAAATGACTCAGAGATTCATGATCAATAACAAATGGTGATTATTTGAAGCCAAACAGCTTTGAGTGGTTACACAGCAATAGCTACAAGACACAAAGACAGGATTGAAATCAGGGCACCAGATCCAAGGTTTAAAGTTAGACAGAGGCCGGATATGGTGGCTCATGCCTGTAATCTCAGAACTTTGAGAGGCTAGGACAGGATAGGTCACTTGAGGTCAGGAGTTCGAGACCAGCTTGGCCAACATGGTGAAATCCCGTCTCTACTAAAAATATGAAAATTAGCCAGGTGTGGTGGTGCACGCCTGTGATCCCAGCTACTCAGGAGGCTGGGACATGAGAATCACTTGAACCCAGGAGGCAGAGGTTGCAGTGGGTCAAGATCACGACACTGCATTCCAGCCTGAGTGACAGAGTCAGACATACAATAAGTCTCTCAGCACTTATTGAGCCAGACTCCATATCAGAAATAAAATAAAATAAAATAAAAAATAAAAAATAAAGCTAGACACAGACCAGGTTTGGAGCAATATCAGTTCAGAAACAAAAGACAGGCTTGGAGGGCGATTGTTGAGAATGGCTTTGGGATGTCTAAAAGTTGAGTAGTTGGTGAATTCCTAAATTGGATGGGTTCTTACGGAGGGACAGAGGCAGGGTAGGGAGAATGAGAACTAGAGAAGAAACCAAGATTGTTTCTTTTATGGGAGTAGCCCTAGTAAATGTATCCTTAGCACAATGTCTGGCCTATAAAAGGTACAAAATAAATATTAATTAAATTAATAAATCCTCTTCCCAGAAGAAGGTTTAGTTATTCATTCATCCTTTAAACAAAATTTATATTGAGCACTATATATGGGTGCAGGAGCTTGTAAATGGGCAGGTGTAGGTGCATGATTCTGTGGAAGTTTTGAAATTCCACATCTACCAGATACAGAATGTATATAACCCAATATTTATCTTAAACGTATGCACATGTACATTAAGCTGTAGTGCATTGACCTCCAATCTCTCCTCTCTACGGACTGAGTAAATGATGCAGTTGGTATGCACTAGGAAATGGTTGTTCTGTTTTTTCTTGCTTCTGCATTGTCTATCGACCACTTCTGTATCCCTTGCTGTTCATATCGGATATTAGCCTGGGTTAGAGAAAATGCTTTCTTAAATGGCTAAGAGCAATTGTAGAGCTGGGTGCATCAGCATGTGCCTGTAGTCCCAGCTAGTCAGAAGGCTGAGGTGAGAGATTTGCTTGAGCCTAAGGGTTTGAATCCAGCCTAGGCAACATAGTAAGGCCTTGTCTCTTAATTTTTTTTTTTTTAAGTGATTGCGATAGTTTTACAGTGGCTCAAAATTCAGATTTGGCCTGCAGAGTCCCCTTCAATAGGATTCCTGAGCTCCAGTAGCTCTGAGTGTGCTAAAATGGAGGAAGGTTTGTTTTTCTTCAAAGTGTTCTGCAAAATATGAGTTGTGGCTATTTATTACATGTCCATTTCTTGTGGTGCTGAAAACTTGTTTTACTCGGATCTGCTACAGTGGTAGGAGGGGCCAAAGCCTGTTCCAGTGTAGGTTTCCAGAGTCAATATGAAAAAAGACTAACCGCTTTAGCAGCAGTTATGAATGCTAAGATATTTCTTAGCTGTTCTTGCCAAATGCCTTTTCTGATTGTGGTGTTTTGGTATTCTCAGTTATTGTTTCATGTATGCAATGATGTAGGCCAGTGATTCCCAAATACAGTCTATCTGTAGGTTGTAGTCAAAGAAAAAGTTATCACTGAACACAGAAAAATGAGACACACAAAAAAAGCCAATGTAATGTAGTGTGTATGTTTCTTCATATCAATTTCTGTGTACCTATATGTGGGTGCAAGTTTACCAGTTGTGCTTTTATGGGAAGACTTATCCTTCATTCTGCAATTATGTGTTTCATACTTTTCTGACATAAAGATTTTCTTGATTTTATAAAGTGATGGCAATAGTAGATAACTTTTGTGTGTGTGTTTTTTTTTTTTTTTGAGTAGGAGTCTTACTCTAAAACCCAGGCTGGAGTGCAGTGGCTCGATCTCGGTTCAGTGCAACCTCTGTCTCCTGGGTTCAAGTGATTCTCATGCCTCCTCCCAAGTAGCTGGGATAACAGGTGTGCACCACCACACCCGGCTAATTTTTTGCATTTTTAGTAGAGATGGGGTTTCACCATGTTGGCCAGGCTGGTCCTGAACTCCTGACCTCAAGTGATCTGCCCACCTCGGCCTCCCAAAGTGCTGGGATTACAGACGTGAGCCACCGTGCCCAGCCACAGATAACCACTTTTTAATGTTCTTACTTTGAAAAATAAACAGTTGATGATCCTGTGGATGCTGCATGGGAATTTTTTAAAAGTTGACTAGGCTAAGCTTTACAAGTCTGGAAATCACAGAAAGGCCACCGTGGGCACCGTGAAGGACAAAGAAGCACAGCTCCTTCTCTCCAGGACTAATCTCTTCCTTTGGGAAGATTAGACATTTGGGCAAAATAGCTGGCATACAGTTAGCTCACAAAGCTGTATTAGGTAAGTGGGAGATGTCACGATAGGTGTAATTTAATAAACATATTCAAAAAAATTAACCATCCTGAGGTAAAGAAGGGTTGACCAAGATTTCAGAAGAAACAAATACAAGTAAACTTTTTTTTTTCTTTCCACCTTTTATTTTAGGTTCAGAGGTACATGCGAAAGTTTATTATATAGGTAAACTATGTGTCATAGGGGTTTGGTGTACAGATAATTTTGTCACCCATGTAATAAGCACAGTACCCAGTAGGGTACTGGATACTATCCTCACTCTCCTCCCACCCTCCACTCTCAAAGGCCCTGTGTCTTTGTTATTCTCTTTATGTACATGTGTACTCAATATTTAGCACCTACTTATAATTGAGAACATGTGGCACTTGCTTTTTTTGTTCCTGCATTAATTTGCTTAGGATAATGACCTCCAGCACCATCCATGTTGCTGCAGAGGCCATGATCTCATTTTTTAATAGCTGTGTAATATTCCATGGTGTATATGTACCACATTTTCTTTATCCAGTCCACGCATTGGTGGATATCTAGGTTAATTCCATGTCTTTGCTATTGTGAATAGCGCTGCAATAAACACACATGTGCATGTATCTTTATGGTAGAATGATTTATATTCATTTGAGTATATACCAAACAATGAAAATGCTGGGTCAAATGGTACTTCTGTCTTAAGTTCTTTGAGAAATCTCCAGATGGCTTTCCACAGTGGCTGAACTAATTTACATTCCCACCAATTGTGTGTAAGTCTTCCCTTTTCTCCACAATGTTGCTAACATCTATTTTTTTTTTTTTTTTTTGATTTCTTAGTAATAGCCATTCTGACTGGAGTGAGATGGTATCTCATTGTGGTTTTGACTTGTATTTCTCTAATGATTAGTGATGTTGAGCATTTTCTCATATGCTTGTCAGCCATGTATATGTCTTCTTTTGAAAAGTGTCTGTTTATGTCCTTTGCCCATTTTTTAATAGGATTGTTTTTCCTTGTAAATTTGTTTATGTTCCTTATAGGTTCTGGATATTAAACCTTTGTTGGATGCATAGTTTGCAAATATTTTCTCCCATTCTTTAGGTTGTCTGTTTATCCTGTTGATAGTTGCTTTTGCTGTGTAGAAGCTCTTTAATTAGGCTCCACTTACCTATTTTTGTTTTTGTTGTAATTGCTTTTGGAGTCTTCCCCATAAAGTATTTGCCTTGGCCAATGCCAAGAATGGTATTTCCTAGATTTTCTTCAAGGGTGTTTATAGTTTTAGGTTTTATATGTAAGTCTTTAATCCATGTTGGTTGATTTGTGTACATGGTGTAAGGAAGGGGTCTGGTTTCAATCTTCTGTATATAGCTAGTCAATTATTCCAGCAGAATTTACTGAATAGGGAATCCTTTTCCCATTGCTTGTTTTTGTGGGCTTTGTCAAAGATCAGAAGGTTGTGGGTGTGCAGCTTTATTTCTGGGTTCTCTAACCTGTTCTATTGGTCTATGTGCCTATTTTTGTACCAGGACCATGCTGTTTTATTTACTGTGGCCTTGTATAGTTTGAAGCTGGGTAGTGTGATACCTCCAGCTTTTTAAATTTTTTTTTTCCAGTCAAATTGCTTTGACTATTTGGCTTTCTTTTGGTTCCAAATAAATTTTAGATTTTTTTTTAGTTCTGTGAAAAATATAATTGGTAGTTTGACAGGTATAGCACTGAATCTGTAAATAGCTTTCAGCAGTATGGCTATTTGAATAATATTGATTCTTCCTATCCGTGAGCATGGAATGTTTTTCCATTTGTTTGTGTCATCTATGATTTCTTTCAGCAGTGTTTTGTAATTCCTATTGTAGAGATCTTTCACCTCCCTGGTTAGTTATATTCCTAGATATTTTATTCTTTTTGGGGCTATTGTAAATGTGATTGCATTGTTGATTTGGTTGTCAGCTTGGACATTATTGGTGTATGGAAATGCTACTAATTGCTGGGTGTGATGACTCATGCCTGTAATCCCAGCACTTTGGGAGGCTGAGGTGGGCACGAGGTCAGGGATTCTAGAGCAGCCTGACCAACATGATGAAAGCCCACCTCTCCTAAAAATACAAAAATTAGCTGGCGTGGTGGCATGTGCCTGTAATCCCAGCTACTCAGGAGGCTGAGGCAGGAGAATCGCTTGAACCCAGGAGACGGAGGTTGCAGTGAGTTGAGATTGTGCCACTGCACTCCAGCCTGGGCGACAGAGTAAGATTCCATCTCAAACAAACAAACAAAAAAGAAAAAGAGAAAAAGAAATGCTAACTACTAATTTTCATATATTGGTTTTGTATCCTGAAACTTTGCTGAAGTTGTTTATTGATTTAGGAGCCTTTGGGCAGAGACTGGAATTTTCTAGCTATAGTATTCTATTGTCTGTGAAGAGAGATATCTTCTATTCCTACTTGGATGCCTTTTATTTCTTTCTCTTGCCCTGATTGCTCTGGCTAGGACTTCTAGTACTATGTTGGATAGGAGTGGTGAGAGTGGGCATCATTGTCTTGTTCCAGCTTTCAAGGGGAATGCTTCCAGCTTTTGCCCATCCAGTATGATATTGGCTGTGGGTTTTGATATAGATAGCTCTTATTATTTTGAGGTATGTGCTTATGATGCCTGGTTTGTTGAGTTTTTTTTTTTTTTTTTTTTTTTTTTTTTTTTTTTTTTTTTTTTTTTTTTTTTTTTTTTTTTTTAACATGAAGGGATGTTGAATTTTATCGAAAGCCTTTTCTGCATCTGTTGAGATGATCATGTGGTTTTTGTTTTTAGTCCTCGTTATGTGATGGATCATATTTATTGACTCACATATGTTACACCAAACTTGCATCCCAAGAGTAAAGCCTACTTAATCATGGTGGATTAGCTTTTTTGACATGCTGCTGGATTCAGATTCTCACAAGTAAACTTTCTAAAACAGTCCAGATTTCATTTAGTTGCCTTTGCCAGTTTTGCTCTTTGATGCTAGAAATGAAGTTGGGAGGGGTAAATTAAAAACAGTTGGTGTTCAAGGAAGACAGCTAAAATTTGGGCTAGTCTATGATGTATCAGTGAGCTTTTGCTGTGCAACAAAACATCCTAAAACTTAGTGGTTTAAAACAACAACTGTTTATTAGGTCATAATCCTGTGAGTCAGTTGGGCAATTCTTCTAGTTTGGAGCTGGTTTAGCTAATCTTGGCTGGGCTCACTCTTATATCAACAGTCAGCTGGTGGATTGGCTGGTGGCTAGATTAATCTAATATGACCTCATTCATATATCTGGCAGCAGACTGGCTGTGGGTTGGTACAAAAGAGGGGACTGGATCAAATGTTTTCATTCATGCAGTAAGTTAGTGCAGGGTTCCTCATGAGGAAGCTATAGTATTCCATGAGTGGCAAGAGAAAGCAAGTCCCCATTCATAAGTGCTTTTCAAGTCTACTTGCATCCTGTTTGCTATTGTCCTATAGGCCAAAGCAAGTTACGTAGCTAAACCTAGAATCAGGGTGGGAGAGAGTACCATGGAATGGATAGAGAGGTCATGGATAGAGAGAGCTGTGGACAAATGAAGGGCCATCACTTCAACAATCTGCCACAGCTGTTGATAATACCCTAGTAATGGTTTTATCAAATCACGAGGTGTATTTTTGTCCAAACTGCTTAACAATTTATTTCAGATGAGACCAGAAGTATAAATGAAGTACAGAATTATAGAATTGTAGAGTTGGAAACGAATTTACAGATGACCTAGTGTAGCCCTGTCATTTAAAAGAAAAGAAAATGGGGACCTAAAGAATTTAAATGACTCGCCCAAAGGGACAGAGCTAAGTACTGATAAATATTTTAAACATCCATGTCTATGTGCTAATAATTTAATAACCTAGGGTGAGAGGTACAACTCCATCATTGATATTTGAGTACCTGGGATAAGGTGAGTATAGCAGAGTGAAACAAGACAGATTCAGTCCCTGCCTTCATGGAGCTTATGGTTTAGTCAGGTGACACAAACAAGAAAACAGGTAATTAAAAAGTAGTGTGCTACTGTTGTACCAGAGAAGTACAGGATATTATTAGATGTCAGGAGGGCATGAATTATGAAGGAGCAGAGGGGCTATCCATTAGTTGTTAAGGCTTTTCACACTTAAACTTACTAATTCTCTTTACAACCCTATGAGACAGGTAGGATGAGCATCCCTCTTTTCTAGGAAAAGACCCTGTGGCATAGAGAGGTTAAGTGACTTACTCAAGGTCACAGAACTGGTAAGTGGCTGAGCTGGAATTTGTCCTCAGAGTACCTCTCTGACCCTAGAGCCCACTTTCTGCCTATGGAAATGGAATAAGAATAATGAACGGAGTTCAAGGATTATTCAGACAGGATGATCAGGCCAAGAACAGGACCTCCAGATAGATATTTTAAATTCTATTCCCTAGAAGTGACCTTGAGATATCACAAGGTTTAAACTCTGTGAGTGATGAGTGTCAGTGTGTATGTGCATGTGCTCATAGGCTGGCCTGTGCCCATCTGCGCCCAGGCCTAGGGAGAATTGAACTTTCATGGCTCTCTATATAAATTGTTCCATATGGTGGAGTCCAGCAGCTTTCTTTGTTCCTTTGACCGTTAACTATATCTATATCCATATCCATATCCATCCATCCATCCATCCATCCATCCATCCATCCATCCATCCATCCTATTTTCTGTCTACCTGGAATCTTCTGACTCCTTCCTATCCAAGGACTGGGTCATTTTGATTGTGTTTCTGCTGTCTGTTTACTTTCTTTCCTTCTGTTAGTGGGCTCTGCATTCTCATCACCAGAGGCTCTCTTCTCTTGCCAGGGGAGGTGGCCCGTCTCTACTTTTCTCCTCCTGTACCTTAGGCATTTGTTGTGTTCCCTGTGACAGATCATACTGTATGGAAGAGCAAAGAAAGACTTCCTCAACAGTAGCTAATCAATCAGAGAGATAAAGCTATTTTTGCTGGAAGTAAGATATGCCAGGGAAGGAAAGGGATCCTGATAAATTATTTAAGATTGAGCTCAGATATTCACTTGTAGGGTGTGTGTGTGTGTCTGTGTGTGTGTGTGCACGCTCGCGCACGCACGCACAGAAGAGAGAGTGATGGAGGGGGAGAGAGAGAGAGATGCTGTTAGGGAGAGATTTAGATCTCACATTTCACTAAAAGGCAAAGGCCATCTAATTTCTGATTTTGGTTTTTCAACAGTCTTCTATATCTCTATATTGTTTTTTTTTTTTGCTTTTGGCTCCTGTTGAAATGCAAGACGTGTCTTTTCTACAACCAAGAACAACCCCTCTGTGTTAGTTTTCGGTTACTACCACAACAAATTACCATGGACACAGTGACTTAAACAGCACAGATTTATTATCTTACAGTTCTGTCAGTTGAAATTCACATAGGGGGCTCACTGGGCTAAAATCAGTGTTACTGGGTCTGCATTCCCTTCTGGAGGCTGGAGGGGAGGTTCTGTTTCCCTGCATTCAATTCTTTGTGATTACAGAACTGATGTCCTGTGTCCTTGATGAACTCCAGCTGGGGTGGTCTCTAGCTTTTAGTGGCAACTATATTCCTGGGCTGCTGGCCTTCTTCCTCCATTTCAAAGCTAGCAAACATGGGTTGAATCCCACTCCTACTTTGAATCTCTCCTTCTTTGGCTTTATCTCTGACTCACTCTTCTGTCTTCCTCTTCCATGTTTAAGGACTCATATGATTTGATTGAGTCTGCCTAGATAACCCAGGATAATATTTTCATCTCAAAGTCTTTAACCTTAACCATATCTATAAAGTCCCTTTGCCAAGTAAGACAACATAGTCACAGGTTCCAAGGATTAGGGTGTGGACATTTTCTGGGGCCATTACATGTAACACTTTGCCTCTTTTTCTTCTTTTCCCTCTCTTTCTTCCTCCTCATCTTTCTTCTCCCTTTCATTTGTTCCTTCTTTCTTAAAAACGAAGATGAGAGAGAGAAAGAGAGAAAGTGTGTGTGTGTACTATCTACTAAGTAACAGGTACTGCACAGGGCACTGGCTAAAAAAGATGAATTAGTTATAGCCTCTGCTCTCAGAGAGCTTACAATTTATTGGGAGAATTCATTTCAATAAAAGACAAAAATCAAGACAAGGTGTTAGGTGGTATAAATTTCTTATACATTTAATCTCTTTAATCTCTTCCTCTGAATATTCAGATCTTCTTATCCTAAGAATAAACACTCTAACTAAATACTGGCAAGTGAATGAATAAAGAGATTTGCACAGTGGCAGAAGTTTCTAAAGCCTTACCTCTATCAGACAATGGGACCTATGGAGTTTAAAGGCTATGCAGTTTATCACAAGTCAGTGTAAATGTACCATAAATCCGTGTAGTCTGAGATGCCTTCCAATCCCTCTTCACTAAGGAAATGGTGGAGTTCCTTGACCAGGGATGGGTAAAGAAATGTTTCTGCCTTCTTAAACCTGGGTTTCTTTCTTCTTTATTTCTGTATTTTCTGTATTGGTTCAGTTGGTTCTGTATTTTCTGCAGGCAACAACTTCTCCTTTTTTCCTTCTCAGCCAAACTTCTTAATTTTATTCTAACAAATATAGAGTCCTTATATATGCTCGATAGTTACTTGGTGCTGGAGGTACAAAGATGAAAGAGAGTCCCTGTTCTTGAAAGCAAAATCCATTTCTGTTGCTTTGACAGCCTAGTGATCCACTCATATTTTGGTATTTTACCTTTTCCCCTTTTATCCTTCTCAGCCAAACCTCCCCAACCTGTTCACTTAGTGTACACTGCCATGTGCTGAGATATTTCTTCCCTCAGCCCTTGGGCAGTCTGGCAGAGCCCTGGGTTCCATTTACTCTGGTGTTCCATACAAAAATTATTTTCTGTGTGTGCCATAATTTGAAAATCTGAGAAGCAATACTCTAAGCCAATAGTTGTCAAGTGTAGTACCCAGACCAGCAACATTAGCATCTTTGGAAAGTTGTTAGAAATCCAAATTCCTGGAGCCCTCATGCCTGTAGTCCCACCTTCTTCAGAGGTTGAGGCCCAAGGATCCCTTGAGGGGCCAGGAGTTTAAGTCCAGCCTGGGCAACATAGTGAGACCCCATCTTTTGGGGGGAAATATAGAAAAAAAATGCAAATTCCTAGACCCCACCCTAGATCTGTTGAACTGGAAATTCTGGGAGTGGGAGCTAGAAATCTGTATTTTAATAAGTGTGCTAGAGGATTCTCATGCTCCTTAAAGTCTGAGGCCCACTGCACTAAGCCACATTCCCAGTGGTCACCTATGACTAAAATTCATTTTGCCATTTTCATCTCAGTTCTCACCCACATTAACTTCTCTGCAGTATTTGACTCTTCTCAAAAGCTCATCTTTCCCGGCTCCTGTGACACTTCATTCCTCTGGTCCTCCTACTCTCTTTCTCTCCGATGATTTTTCTCAGTATCTTTGGTCGGCTCCTCTTTCTCTGCTCCTCATGTAAATGCAGTGACTTCTCAAAGTCCTGCCCTTGGCCTCTCTTCTCTTGCTGTCCTTGGGTGATTCCATTTACTCCCCTCATCTGTTTTCTTCAGGCGGAGAGCTCCCAACTCCTACCTCTCTGGTAAGATCCAATGCTGTATTTCCATCTCCTCTTCATCTTCTGCCCTGGCCTATCTGCAGAGCTCAGCCAAACACACAGTAAGTTTTCATTTACAGGTCAAAGTCTGCTCTTCCTCTTCGGTCCCTTAGCCTTAAAAACTAGTTCTCAAATGGGATTGTAGAGTCATTCTCAGCTCCTTCCCATCCCCAAGCCCTCCATTCGGAGCTCACCCTATCCTGCACAGAGGATCACGTCATGCTAATTCGGTCTCCCCAAATCTCTGTACCTTGTCCTTTCCTCTCAAGCCCATTGTCTTTTTGTTGGCTCTCATCTTCTTTCACCTAGGAATTTATAATAAGTTTTGATGGGCTTCACTTGCCTCCAATCCCTCTCCACTTAGAATCTTCTTGAAACACAGATCTGATGATACAAAAAATACATTTGATCAACACTTCTTTGTTTAAAGTTTTTACCCTCTGGTCCCAATGGACCCTTTACATTGCATTCACCACTATGGCATCCTATCACACTCTACTTTTTTCTCCTGCCTCCCTAGAAAGAACACTCACTGTTTCCCAAACATACCAGGTACCTCTAGACTCCATGCCATTGCCCAGGCTGTTCCTCAGCCTGGCATTCTCTAGCTCAGTCAACCCTGCTTGTCGAAATCCACATGTAACTTTCAGGGTGCAGGTTGTGTCCAGAGGATGCCTCCTCTGAGGGGATTTCCCTGACTTCCCAGTTGGACTTAATCCCTCTTCCTCTGTGCTCTCCCAGCATTTCCGCAGAGCTCTATGAGTACTGAACTCACTTCTCCATGCATTGGTGTCAGCTATTTAAATCTCTCTCCTCCACTGGGTCACCTAAGACATGACAAGGAGGTCTTAGTCGTCACCGCATCCCCCACAACACATACTAGGTTCCCAAGAGTTGTCTGCTGAATCGGCCTGATTTTGTTGAAATGGTGCAACAGTGAAATGGTGACCTGTCCCCTGAGGGGTCATCTCGTGGGTCAGCACTTGTTAGGACATCTGCAGTTAGGCTTGACTGAGAACGCCCAGAGTGCAGCAGGGAAGGACAGTTCCCTGGAGACCTGCAGCAGTCTTGTTCTGTGCTCCCTCTGCCTCCTGTTCCCTCCCTCCAGAGAAGGCCCTTGCTTGAGATCACTCTTCCCCTCATTAGCTGTGCTTGTGGAGAGTTCCCTACCTGCAGCTTCCTTTGGTCTTCTCTGTCTTCCATGGTTTGTTGATTTACTTCCCTGTCATCCCCTTTCTCTGGCTGTGGTTGTAAATAGAGCTGGTGACTGTAAGCCCCGGGCCTGTGCAGTGAACCTGCCTCATATGCATGGCAGGTCCAGGAGACTGTGGGATCCATGGGAAGGGTCACCTCTCCATTCCAAAGCTGCTCTGGGCTCTGGCCCAAGCTCTCCTGGAGGTTTTGTCCTGACTCTCCGAATAGACCTTTACAGATAGAAGCATCACATTCTCTCCATTTCTCCACGATGCTCCCTCTTGCTCCTGTTCTTGTCACCATGACCCCCTGACCACAGGATGGGCAGGTGGTTGAGGGGACAGTCGGGCTTGTTTGCAGCAGAAGGTGACAAATGACACAGAACATTTCATGCATTACACCCTTTCATGTCTATTTTGTTTGTTTGTTTGTTTTGCCTCTTTGAGAAAGTCGGAGCTGTGCGTGATATAAATTGCCTTAGCCGTTGCTGAAATCCTAAGCAAGGGGCCTTGTTGGTTATGAAAGGAGAGCAACAATCTTGAAGCCAGACCAGGAATATGGGGCTTTATCTTTCCCCCTTCACTATCTCTCATAAAGCAACCACTTTCACCCTGGAATGTTTTTGAGCAAAAGCAGGTTATCTTTTCTCCCACAAGCCAGTTACCCTGCTTCACTTCCTTGTGTCCCAGGTGATCTTCTCCCTCCTTCACCTCCCCCTCTGCCATCCCCTCTGAGCTCTGCCTCTCCCTGAATTCTGGAGAGCCACCAGCCCCTCGGAGGCAGCTGCCCGTGAGTGAGCTGGGAGCGGGAGAGCCACACAGGCAGTGCCATCCTGCTGGAGCCTGTGGTCCTCCCCCGACTCTGCGTGGCAGTGCGCATCATCTGTCAGAGTGCCCCTCTCCCCTCCCTCTACTTCCCCACCCCCTCCCCTGCCGCTCACTCGCTCTTTCCCTTTTCATGAGATGCAGAGCCTGGAGAGGAGCGGAGCCGGCGGGAGCAGTATGTTGCAGCCGCTATTCTAGGGGCGCTGGGTGAAGTGGGCCGCCCTCTGCCACCCTCTCCCAGGTGCCAGGAGGAGGTGGCTGACTGTCACTCAGGGCCTCACCGAACCATGCCCAGCTGGGGACCGCACCAGCCACACCTTCCCAGCTGCGCTGCCCACCGCCAGGCAGGTAAGAGAGAGCAGCTGCTTCCAGCAGGGCCTGAGCGGGTCCCTGGGCAGGTCAGCCCTGGCTATAAGTCTTGCTGAGAGGTGCAGGACATTGCAGGGCAGAAAAGGTTCTGGCCTCCTGTCATTGTCCCCATTTACTCTCTGACTCCTCAGAGCTATTAAGCCTGCCACCCCTGCCAGGAGCAAGGGTGTAGAAATATGTGTTCTTCCCAGTTAGCAGGTGCTAAGCCTCAAATGTCCTTTTTGTTCTCCATCCTCTTTCCTCAACCCCAACTCCTCAGGTCCCTTAAAACCTACTTTCTGTTCAAAGGTGATGCTGTTTCTTCTCTCAGCTCCCTTAGGGGGCTCTGAAAATATTGTAGGTTGATATCTGGACGATAACACTGTCTCTTTATTTTTAGTTTCATTCATGTCTTTTTCTGCTGTTGTTTTAAATGGGTTGCTTGCACAGCAGTCTGGCTGCACGCAGAATCTGTTTTGTTTCCAGTACATGTGCAGGTCTTTGGTGTTGCTGGTAACTAACGTTGGTGATACATTCCGATGCAGAAGAACTCACAATCACAATGAGTTGGAGGGAGATTAAAATTGGAGGTCACCAATTTCTAAGCAGTGAGTTGAGGGCACAGTTACCTCCTACAGGGACTGAAGAGTCCATGGCATCAGCTAAATGTGTCCTTCTCAGCACTGTCTAGTTAGTGACTTTTTTTTTTTTTGATCACTAGGAGGAGGGTTGCTCTTCTCTTTCTGTGATAGAGTGGTGACTCAATATCAACCTATTGTTGAACTACATACTGAGAACCTGGCTTGCAAGTGTTTGTAGGTCCTGACCTTGGGGTGCTTACAATCTAATGAAATAATGAAGGCAAGCTTACCCCATCCTGAAGTGCGGGTTAATTCTGGATTATATGTTCCTATAGATTTGAAGAACTTTAGAGTTTTCCTGGAAAATGGAGGAGGTGCTGGCAAGTGGGAGTGAGATAACTGTATTCATGAGATCATAGTAGTGCTTGTTTATAGTTAAAAGCTATGAACATGCAACATGGTATTACGCTGATGATGGCTATTATTATTTTGAGAATGAGAGTCCGGTGAGCGTTCACTCCCGTAAACTAGTCTTTATTAACTGTTTGCTCTCCCCCCATTCTTAGAGCAGGTTTCCCGAAAGAAGTGTGTGTTAGATTGGAAAGTTGATGAGTGAGTGGGGAGTAGAGCGTGTAGTGTGGCTCACGTCTCACCATGGCCAGGCTAAGGTAAGCCTCCCTTGGGTATCACCTCCTTTTAGCTTCTTCTTTGTTTAAAAATATTTTCCACATAGTTTCTAACACACAAAGGGATCTGAAAACTTGCTCTTATTCTTTGTCCAGGTGAATGAAACATGCCAGTTAGGTGAAGGTCTTTCTCCCATGGGTCAGTGAACTCTGACCTGGAGAACACGGTTCCTTAGTCACAACAGCCATGCCACTACTGCTAGGGGCTCTTAGAGGACAGGGCAAGAGTGTGGATGGACAGCTGAGCCAAACCCTCATCTTTCTGTTAAGAAAACCCCTCCAAGTGTGGATCTCAGCCATGGGTCAGCAGCAGCATGAGCTGAACAGGCAGAGTTGGGGTGGAAAAAATACTGGAGGTCCTGGGTTCAAGTCTTCCTAGGGCCATTAAGTGAATTACCCTAGGCCCTCCACTCAGGGCCACTGAGCAGCTTCATCTGTCAAATGAGAGCTACAACAAGTGCCTGGCTCACTTTCAAAGGAGCTTGTGAGGATCAGCTGAAAGGAATGATAGCTCCCAGTGGTCAAGATGTGCTGAACAACTTTGCTAGGTGCTTGCCCTACATGAAGCTGTTTAATTATCCCAACTTGCTAGAACAAATTGAGGCTCAAAGGGGGAAAAAAAAACTCGATGAAGTTTAGCCAAAGAAGTGAAAGCACCTGTCCTTGTATCATCGTCCCCATTTACTGTCTAACAGATTCTTCAGAACCTTTAAGCCCGCCACTCTTGCCAGGAGCAAGGGTGCAGAAATTTGCCTGTTCTTCCTAGTTAGCAGGTGCTAAGCCTCAAATGTCCTTTTTGTTCTCCATCTTCCTTTCTGAATCCCAACTCCAACTTGTGACTTGTGATTATAAGTAACAAAACTCACATTTGTATAGCACAACTCCAACTTGTGACTGTGCTATACAAATGTAAATTTTGTTACATATTATGACTTTATGGCTTAGAACAATTTTCCTGTCCATTCTATTCCAGGCTGTCTGTGCTTTCTGGTTTCTTCTTTGTCCAAACACATTTCTAGAGATGTCAGAAATGCTTCCTTGCTTCCCCTCTGTGCCTGGGGGTATTTTTCACTGTCCAAGAAACATCAGCATCATCATCAGAACCTTTGCCAGTGTTCTCTGCATGGAATTTGTCAATGTTCTCTGTATGGAATTTTCCAAAGGCTTTTGAATTCATCTGTAAAAAGTTCTAGAAGGAAGAGGGTCTTGGAAAAGCTAAGTGACTTAAGGTAGATTCCTCCCAGGGCCTTGTCTCTCAAGGAAAAGTGTCAGGGGGAATTTGCTCAGCATCTCTGTGCATCACAGTGCACCCACCCACACAGCCCTCGTCCCTCCTCCCGCCCCCAGCACAGACATTAACGTGCACCAGCACATGCCCGCAAGCAAGGCATCTCACTGAGTGCTCTCAGTTCACAGTTCTCTGAATTTCGGAGCAGATACCAGTGGGGGAACTGTTCCCAGAGTCCCAGGCTCCACTCCACTATTCCCTGCTGCTGTTGCTGTGGCTGAACCCCACTCCTGGGTCTGATGGCTGTGGATTCTCCTTGCTGTGTGATTCTAGGTGTCTAGCTAGAATGGAGCTGGGAGGGAGGACATGAAAGCCATTGCCTGAAGTCATTAAAAATGAAGGATTAGAAAGAGCTTATTTTATATTCAGAGGAGGGGGAGAGTGCTGAAGCTGCTCTCTGCCCACAGCTGTAGACTCTGATGGCAAATGGTAAAGCTTTTGTTACTATCTGAGAAGGGGAAGAGATTGATAACCAGCACCCTGGCGCTGAGAGATAGGAGGGAAAGCCACATTTCAGATGTGGCAGGGCTTCACGCTTGCCTCTCAGCTCTATGGCTTTGAAAACTACATTCCTCTGCTTCTACACCTTTGGCCCTGCTGTCCCGTCCATGCAGCTTCCACACCTCTCCCCACTGGGTGTGGGGCTTCTGCCTTCTCTGACTCTGATGTTCTCCCTGTGACTTAATGTTTTTGTAAGCCTTAGTGATTTACATCCCATGTTTACTTATATATTTCACTGAATTCTTGCAGTAACACAGGAAGTGGGCATTGCCTTAGTAATTCTGATTTCAGAGATGAGAAGGCAAGGTCCTAAGCCAAGAAGAACCTGCCATACAGGGGCAGAGTTGGAGCTTGAACCCTTGTTGCTGACCCTGGACCCTGTGCCACACTGTGACTCCACGCTGTCTCTGTTGGCCAGCATCCTACACCAAACATAGTTTCCTTACCTACCTGCTGGGGTGCTTATGTCAGCTCAACATACATTAACTGAGCCTTTTCCTGTTGCCAGGGACTGTGCTACACTTTGGAGGTATAGAGATGAAAAATACATTTTTTTACCTAGGCAATGTACATAGGGAATGTAATGTACCCACGCCTGGGACCTTGCTTGGCACATAGGAGACACTTAAATGTTAGTCAGATGACTAAATGAGTGAATGAATGAATGAACCCATGCTCCCTGCCCTTGATGAACTTAGGGTCTGGTTAGGGGAAGACAGTTGCAGGTACCTAGCTATGCCAGGTGCTGACATAGAGAAGTGTGCCTGGAAGCCATGGGAGCACAGAGGACACTCCCTGAACTTGGGTGTTCAGGTGAGGCTTTTGGAGGAGTCGTCCTGAAGTGCAGCTTAAGGATGAGCAGGACTCACTCAGATCAAGAACATTCTGGGCAGAGGAAATGAAACAAAGGAGGCCCAAACCCATGGAACCCTGTGATGTGTGCTCATGATTGCGGAAAGTGTAGAGTTGTTGGGGCCTGAAGGACAAGCCAGGGGAATGGTAGGTGACTCTCAAGGTAGCCAGACCTTGGGGAGTTTGTGTGTCAGGATCCTTCTTAAGCTGGAACTTTACCCCTAGAGTAGGAGAGCTTAAAGATTTTGAGGAGAAGGAAATGCAGTCATGTTTGTGACTAACCAGGTGATTATGGCTGCAGATTGGAGCTGAATTTAAGAGAATAGGCTGTGTCATGGAGACCAGAGACTGTGAGGACATGAACCAGGACCATGAGGACATGAGCCAGAGCAGTGGTAGCAGGGATGGAGGGAAGGAGGCAGATTTGAAAACTATGAAAGATTTAATCAGTATGATTTGGTAATTGGTTGTCGACAGGAGATGAGAGAAAGGGAGTTGCCTGTAATTACTTTCCTATTTCTGGCTTGAGTTACTCAGTAGATGGTGGTGCCAGAAACTGAGATCAGCAATTCCAGAGGAAGCCAAGGTTTGTATGTGTGTGTAGGGGGTGTGAGTGGGGTGGGAGGTGGGCGTGGTGAGGGTGGCAGATAAAATAGGCCAAGAAAAGATGGAAATATGATGTGTCCATTATTTAGATATACTTGCAGTTGTTGGGCCTGTAGGATATCTGAGGGGTACGTTCAGCAACCCAAGGGCTATCTGAGTCTGCATGACTGGGAGCTATTGGTGTCTACATGTTGGGAGAGGGGCTAGAGTTGGAGAAAAATATTTAGAAATGGTCAATATACCCAATGTAGTTAGGACTATGGGCAAGGATGAGATTGCCCAAGTAGCAGGCAAGGTGAGAGGAGCAGGAAGCTAAGATTAGAGAGGAAGGAAAATAACAGTGTTTATGGAGTGGACAGAGGAGGAGTAGGAGGAGCCAGCAAAGGAGACCAAGGGGACGGGCAGCCAGGGGAGTGTAATGTTGGGAAGTCAAAGGAGAGAGGTGCAAGAAATGAATGGTCACCATGGCAAAGGCAGCAAAGAGGTTCATAAAGACAAGTACTGGAACATTTCCACTGGATCTTACAGTATGGAAGCTGTGTTTTGGGGCAATGGTGGGAATGGAAGCCAAATGGCAAAAGGAGCTAGGAGCGATAGGAAGTGAGGAAGCAGAGGAGACTCTTTCAAGCAGTTTTGCTGATAAAAGGAGAAATGCCCAACATGTTTCCCAAAGGGAATTTTTTTTTAATAGAAGAGATGAATATTGTTATTGTTAAGTGCAGAATAACATGTGAGAAAGAGAAAATAAAGATAGAGGGTTCATAAAGCAGGGTCCACGGGAAAGGATAAGCGGAAGGCCACAGGAGGAAGGATTCTCCTTAAATAGACATATTTGAGAGCAGCTGGAAGTGGGTCAGTGTGTGTAACATGGATAGATTAGTAAGGGTTAGGAAGCAAAACGAGGTCCAGGTATTTCATACCTGAGGCCTTGATGATCTTGATGGGACAAGGAGATCAGGTTGTGAGGGTGTGAAGAGTTGTGTGTGTTGGGTGAGCTCTCTCTCTCCACTCTACCTTCTTGCCCTTCAGCTGCCCTCACAGAAACCAGTTGGTCACTGTAAAGGTCATTTGTAAAACCTGAGTTCAGTGTTTAAGATTGCTATCATAGTAGGAACAGAGAAGGGCTGGGGAGGTGAGCAAACAGGCCATCATTTGTCTCCTTGTCCAGTGTTAACGTATGGCCCTGGATTCTGCATGTGTAGATAGGCAGCTCAGCAGTGGGAATAAAGGATGTGGCTGGATTCCACCCGGGAACTCTGAGTTGGAGTCCTGGCTATGCCTCTAAGAAATGCGACATTGGACAAAGTCTTCAAAGTTTAGTTTCTGTAGTGATGTCTAGGAGCTATACCCACTCTAAACCTCTGTGAATTTTAGCGCCTGCTCCTTAGGCATAAAATAATAGATTTTTTCTTAAAATGGATTTATTCAAGGGGAGAAAAACTTACAGTGGAAAATGTACAGAAAATCAAGTTCCATTCAAACAGTCTCCTCCTTCTGTATTTCAGTATTCTTGCACTTTACTGGCTATTTTACTGAAGCTACACGTTCTAGGCACAATTTCAAATATACACAAGTCAAGAGAACAGAACAGTGAGTCCCTATGTACCTACCACTCAGCCTCCCACCCAAGACGATGTTAAAGTAGTTCACTGATAGCATATCATTTCAACTATAATATTTCAGAGTATACCTCTAAAAGATAAGGTCTCTTAAAAAAACCTCAATATCAAAATTGTACTAGAAATTAACAATAATATCTTAATACTATTAAATATCCAATCAGTGTTTGGATTTTCTCAATGGCACTGAATTATTTTTAAAATTTTACATTTGAATCAGGGTTCAACACAAAGTCCACGTATTACATTTGGCTGAGGTGTTTCTTAAGCTTTATTTTTAACCCCGATGGCCATTGTCTGCGAGGGAGCACTGTGTAATCCTCTAACATCTCCTGGTTTTGTTTCATTTTCCTTGCTGTTGCTATACCATTTCATTTTAGGAGACATAAGGAAGAATTGCAGGGTTATAAACCAAAGCCTCCAAAATTTAACTTTGAAATTTCTTTCTAGACACACTTAGAAGGGGGAGTATAAAGATAGTGAATAAAGAAAAGAGGCTGGCAAGAGGAAAACCCTGCAGTGAGCAGTGAGGAGACAATGAATGCTCAAGAGGAACAAAAGGAAATGAGAAAGGTAACAGAGACTTATGTAACCCCCAGCCACTGAGCAGCTCGAGAATCATTACAGATGTGCTATCTTATGCATTTTTGTCTCACCTTGGTGAGCAGGTGGTAAAAAATGAATCTTTAAATAATGACATTCTATTTATATAGCACCTTTCCCCAAACAGCTTATTAAATAGCTGAACAGACATCTAAGTAATTATCTATGTAAAATGAGGAAGTACCAGGAAATTTAATTCCCATTTTACAGATGATAAAATATAGTTGAAAAGACTACGAATAATGATAAAAGTGGCTCACCCAGAACAGCTATTTGCCATTTGTCGAGAATTGTGGTGAAGACTCCATTACATTATCTAATTCAATCCTTATAACAAGACTATGACATTGCTATTGTTATTATCTTCATTTTACCACGATGAAAATGATACTCAGAGAGGGCGAGTAGTTTGCCCACAATTCTGGATCTGCCCTTAATCTGGAAAATTATGGAGTTGGGGTTGAAGCTCAGGGCTGTCAAATCCACCACACTTTCTTTTCCAGTCATTCTACTCTCTAGTAAATCAGGAATCTCTTTTTTTTTTTCATCTCCTTGCTCACTGGCAAAATCCCATTTAAAGGGAAGCCAAAATCATCTTCAAATATAATAATAGGGTGTGATGTACTGGAATTTACGGCGCATTTCCCCCACAGACTTTCTCATTTCTTTGCATATAATCACCCTGAAAAATAGACTGGGCAGGTGTGTTAATTTGTGTTTTACAGATGAGGAAATTGAAGTTGAAATGTCTTGGTGATGTTAGTTGGTGATCACAGAGCTAGTAGAAGTAGTTAGTGTCATGGAGCTAGTTAATTGCAGAGTTAGTACCAAAGGCCCTTTCTTCTGATTCCAAATCCTGTGCTTCTTGGTTTTCTTTGCAAACCTCATGGGCACACAGCTTTAACTGCTGACTTTTCTACATGTCCCCTCTGATGTTCCTTATGAGGAGCTGAGCAGCATTATTACAAATTAAATATGTGGATGCTTGAACTGATGAACAGGAAATGAGGCTGCTAATGCTCAGAGGAATGAGATCGAGATGCATTTTTTAAAGTAGAATTTTGGGCCAAGTGGCCTCCTTCTGTCCTGCCCTTCCCTGTGTCCTTCCGGTCTCCATGGAAACCCTAAATCAATGCAGCATATGTTGATTCATGTTTCTACTGTTACTAGGAAGCTACGAGGTGGAAATTGCTTTTAAAAGATTTACGGAAGAGCTTTAGCATGCTGACCAGAATTCAAATCTAATATCCAAATGACTGTTTTATTAAAAGCTTTAAATGTGGTATTATCCTAGGTGGTATGTTGGTTAGATAAACACACAGGGGCATTTGGCAATAAACCTCCTCTTCCACTCTGGTGGCTTTTAAAAATATTATATTACAGATTTAAGCTCCCTTTATCTTCAATTTAATTACATTCTCATGGCCTGTGTGACAATGCCAGGTGCTCCTTCTGCTCTTGATGAATTCCACCCTGCTCTGACCCGGCTATTGGGTTAGTTTGCAAATGCCTTACGTACCTGTGCAGCTGACCCTGAGTGTCATTAGCATTCTGTTGACTTCAGTCTTGACCAGAAGGCTGCAGAAGTCTAACATGTTTCTGCCATAAAGAATCCTTGCGATTTTTCAGATTTTTTTCATGAACTCGAAATCAAATTTAGCCGACATTTACTCAACACCTGCTCTCTGTGAGGCAATGAGAATTAATAGTAAGGGCAGTAAGTAAGAGTCTGTCTTTTTGGAGCACACAGTCAGTTGAGAAGATCATAAAACATAAATCTCAACAATAAACTATGCCTGTGATGTGGGCTGTCAGAGAGCCTTACAGCAAGGTGGTGCTATTGGGATGGAGGGGGTTCCTTCTGATTGGGAGAATTCTGAAAAAGGTTTGGAAAGGAGAATTTTTAGCTTGAGGTAATACGTTTAGGGAAGAAGCTGAGAGTTAACAGGCAGATCAAGGGTGGGGACATTCTGGGCAGAAGGGACAGCAGAGGAATCAAGCGTGTGTGTGGGATAGAAAACTGGGATAGGCAAATGGGACAAACTCATTGTCAGGCAGGACAAGGAGTCATTTGGATATTAGATTTGGGGCCCATCAAAGATGATTGCACAGATGATCCACTTTATGGCATCTATTCAGTGGTACTCCAGCAGTAGTGTGGTGTGCAAGGTTTGTGGGCGGACAGAGAAAGAAATGACGGCAGGGAGATCAGTTATTTAAGAGAGGGCAGGGGGTTGTGCAGGTGCTGGGGGTTGAATAACCTCTCATATGTCAACATCAATGGATGGGAGGGAATGAAGTTGAGAAATATTTCAAAATGTGACAAGATTTAAAAACCAATTTAGGAAGGGGAATGGAGAAAAAGAAGCCAGAAATGTCTGTACTTGTTGGGGTTAGGGTTACGGTTAGGGTCCCTTGTGGGACTTGGGCAGAGTAATGTCACAAGCAAACACAGGGAGCCCAACAGGAATGGAGGATGTGGGAAGGTAGTTGTTTAGAGACAGTACGGCATGCAGGGTCTATTTAGAGCCAGTATAGAGCGCAGGGTCTGAGATGTGAGGAGCTGTCCAGCAAACCTCTGGAAAAGCAGCCTAGAGCTGAAGAGGCAAGATTGAAGCACTGATTCTGGAGAGGAGTGGTGGGTGCCTGGAGAGGGCAGGGCTTCCCAAGGCAAGTGAGTATAGACTGGGAAGTGCAGAGGGGGGCAGGACAGCCCAGAGGCAGGAGCGGGGCTTGCAATCACTGTGTTCCTGTAAGAGACGTGAGTTGTGGCCAGTTGAGATGTCCTGTGCCAACTCCAGCTAGCAAGTCAGGAGCAGTAGCCGGAAAAGAACCCAGAGCTCTACATTTCTGGGGCAGAGCTCTAAGCCTGGGGACTACAGAGTCCAAGGTGATGAATTCCTTTCTCACGAGCACTTAGCCCTGCTTGCCTTTTCTGTTTATTTATTTCAGGAAAGAAGACAATGCTAGAATGCTTAACTTTAGGTTCAGCTTAATTCTCCTTGAAATTATGCACCGGTCTCTTTGGAAGATTATGCTGGTGTCCTCTTGTGAGAGGGGCCTGCGCTAGGTCTGTGCTTCTCAAACTGTGGTCCTCTGTGATTACTTCTTGACATTTAGCAGTGTTTTGGTTAGAAAAAAAAAAAAGCTTGGACTAGTTTTAATGTTCTGTTTCCTTGTATTATTCATGTCCACATACTTTTTTTCCTTCTGCTCTTTATATTCCTGTTACTTCTTTTACATTTTTCTTGTTTACTATAGCTCTTTTTAAACATTGGACTTATTGACTTCCTATGACTGTATTATTTCTCCAAAGGCTAATTGAAGATTCTGATGCCTGGTTAATATTGATTAGCTTCCACTTGTGACTCAGGCCCATTTGCAGCCCTGCTCTCTTTCCTTGGGGCCTTTACCCCCCGATAGTGGCCTGGGCAGTAAGAGATCTGGAGGAGACCTTTGTTCTACTGTTTTAGTGCTGGTAGGAAGTGTCCTATGATGGCACTACCTTTGTGTTAAAGTGAGGAGCAGAGCAGAAGCTGGAAGCACCAGGTTTGGTGCTAGATACCAGCTCTGCCACTTTTAAATGACATGTTTCTGTTTCTCCATCTGTAAAAGACGGGTGATAAAGGTGTTGGCTTTGTAAATTTGTTCTGAAAATTAAATAGATAACTCAAAGCAATGTTTGGCATAGTGTCTGGCACATACTAACTGCTCATTAAACATTAGCTATGTGGATTCACCTTATTCTATAAACATATCTTGAATTAGGGGAGTGCTTATCAATGGGCTTTTATTCATCAGTTTATCTGTGTGCCAGTTTCTTATGGTGCAGTGTACCAAGAAAATGTCCAGAAATGAAGGGTTCTCTTTCTGCTGACGTTCTAAACCCCAATTAGCAACAGGGCTCAAGAAAGGGGTAATAAGAAACGAGAAACTTTTCTTTTGCCTCTCATTTTATAACACAAAGTTCCCTTTCTTTAATAGTGGGGCACTGTGGACGATATCAGAAAGAGACAATGAGTCATTGTGGAGGCAGCATCAGAATTTTTATTTCATCTTATCATCAGGCAATGAGTAGTTGCGGCAGAATCATTTCACTGAGAGAATTCAGGTTATGCACCAATAGATCTGCCCAGCAAGACTGGGTCCTGGTATGATATACTAGAAAGAGCTCTGCTGTTAGAGTCATAAGGCTCAATTTCTGGTCCTTGTGCCTCCTCTGGCATGTTGTGTCGCTTTGATAAAGGTACATCACCTTTTCTGGCCTCGGTTTTTTCATCTGTAACATGGGAATAATAATAATACCCTCTGTGACGATGGCGTAGGATTGTTGAGTGACGATACGTGAAAATGCTTTATACATTTAAAAAGGTTGAAAAATGGAATTCATTTCCATTATTATAAAGCCATCACTTTCTGTTGAGATTTCTGCTGCCTTCTGGGTTTTGGAAATGGTTTGCAGCTAAGGCTATGTGTCTTTGGAGCTAGTTCTGAGAGGGAGTATAGACTCAGCCTTAGGGACCTAGAGCATAATGAGAAGACAAGCTTTCTCCCAGGGCAGCGGTTTGCAAACTTTAGCATGCATCAGAGTCACCTGGAAGGCTGATTACTGTCCCCAGAGTTTCTGATTCTGTAGGTCTAGGGGTGGGGCCTGAACATTAGCATTTCTGATACTTCTCAGGTGATGCTGATGCTGCTGGTCCAGGGACCATGCTTGGAGACCCACTACACTAGGGCAAGCAGGAAGAGGGTCCTCCTTCTGGAACTGAAGAAGGCAGTGTGAAGACCCATGTGGGTAAGGAGGTTTGGAAGAAAAAAAAAATGGAAAAGACAGAAAAATAGGGATCATGTGCAGATCGGGCAGAACAAAGGAAAAAGTCTCACTCCATAACAAATGCAAGTAGGGGGAAGTTGCTAGGTGATGGATGAGGGAGAGAGGTGAGTTTCTACTGTAGGAAAAGCCAGGTGAGAGGCAGGAGCATAGAGTTGGAAATATGCCTGTTTGGGAAGGCAGAGGAGGTGGAAATTTCTCATTAAGAAGTGGGGAGTGGTGTGGTTGGTGCTGGTTAGGGTGGGAGTGGAGATGAGCTGGGGGAGAAATGCCTCTGTAGAGTAAGGGGCACAGCTGAGATGTGGCAGAGAGGTCGATTTCAGGGCTGTGTGGTTTGGCTTGGTAGCACAGCACAATAGAAATTTGGAGAAAGGGGGTGGAATTTAGATGTGTGACCTGCCCTGTAGCTTTCTTGCTCTCTGCATTTATCACATCACATCACACCCAGCAAGACAGCCCCCCTCCTCCTGGCTCATTAGGAGATTTGAATTGGAGTGGCTCCTGCTGTCAGCAGCTGTCTGGGGCAAGATCTTTACGCTCCCCACTGCCAGTGCAGCAGCCAACCTTCAGCCAGCAGCAGGGCTCATTAGAAGAGGGCCCCCTGGACACTTGATTTTCAGCTCACTGGTGACTGGAAAGAGTTAATACCTATTCTTTGCTGCCCCCCGCACAGCCTCTGGGTGCAGAGGGAGGCAGCTGTGGGCTGTGGGGACTTCTCCCTGAGCTGCAGCCAGAGGAGCTTCAGGTTAGTGAGGCTGAGCTCGGCTCAGGGGCACCTTCTGCATCCTGCCAATGAGGATGGGCGTGCAGACCGTGCCCGGGAGCTGAGCCGCCGCCCGCTGGGTGTAGGCTGCCTCAGTATTTACTGGATGTGACAAGCAGAGAGAAGAGCTTTCAGCGGGGCCGCTTGCTGCCTGGCTCAAGTGGTGGGAGGTGTGTTGTGCATGCCTGTGTGTGTATATGTGTGTGTGCGCGCCTATGTGTTCATGCACACATGCCCTTCACTCGCCGAGGATTTGACTGCTAAAAGAAAGATCTACTTTTTCTCCAGAGCGCCTTAACCCGCAGCCTCTCTGACCATCCAGTTGGCAAAGACCCTCAGGCCATGAGGACTGGCCAAAGACAGTGAGTATTGCCTTTGCTTTTCTCTTTCTTCTCCGGGATGTCTGTGTGCACCGATTGCATTATCCATATTTAATTAACTTGCCTCTTCATGCATATTGATTGCTTTCTTCCCGCAGAGGCTCTAGTTTCTCTCCCCCTCTGTATAAATCTTTGCTCTTTGCTTTTAACCTTTGTTTTTTCTTTGAGTATCCTCTCTTCCCATTATATCTCGTCCTGTCTGCCCCAGACGCACTTATGACTTGATGCCCATCTATGAGGGCACATGCACTGTGCGGGCAATCACACCATTGAACTTCCTGGGCTTTGGGTAACTTCTAACTCTCAGAAGTCCAGGGCCAAGTGGGATAAAAGCCCTGAGGTGCTGGGATGAGCAAGGCAGCTGGGTCAGAGTGTCCTGCTGATTCTTATTTATTGGCATCTGCGGCTGAGCGCATCAAATGGGTAGTGGAGGGTCTGAGCAGCAATTCGGGCAGTGCTGGATTTGAAGGAGAGAGACAGATATCTGAACAGCATGGGCAAGCTAGTGTGGGCTGGCAGTGGGATGGGAAGAGAGACAAGGTGGGGACAGAAGGCTGGGTGATCCCCTGCCCCAAATGACCTTGCCTGCAACGTAGGTGGGTAGTCGTCTCTGGTTCCACTTGGCTCTAGGATAATAAAGGTCCCTGCATGGACTTCCCCTTCCCCTGAGGCCATATCCCACAGCAAGAGGCCTAGGTGCCCCAAACATGACTTCTAGGGACCATCACAGCTGCAAAAGCTTTGACTTCATGACTCCTGGTGTCTAGGTATAAGCCTGGTTAGGAGAAAGATGAAGGAAATGTCCCTGCAGCCGGGGAACACAATCCATGATGATGGGCCCTCATACACAGTCTAACTAATTTTTTTTTTCTAGTTTTAACAAAGCAATCTTTTAATTTTATTAATGGTAGTGTTATTAAAGAAGCTATTTTTAAAAGTGCTTGTGAAATAGTCACGGTAGTATAAAAATAATTTAAATGGTGTAGCTGACATAAGAGTCTTATCTATCTAAATTAGGTTTCTTTTAAAATGGGTTCTATGTTCGGTGTCAGAGTTCCCCAGGGGAGCGCTTTATGGATAGGCTGCTCTCCTCACGTGTTTCTTCCTATCAGAGGTCTTCTGCGGGAACAAAGGGTTTGAAGCACTGAGAATGGGACCCTCAGGAGAGGAAGACTGTGAGTCAATCAGCTTTCAACCTCAATGACCCCTGTCTCCCCACACTCATGTCCTTCCTGCTTCATGTCAAGAATAGGCCAGTCCCCAGACTGAGGAAGGTCATATAGGCTCCATATGGGCGAGAAAGGGTGACTTGCATATTCATTTCTTCAGCCTGCACCTGTGATCCCTGCAGAGGAGCAAGCCTGTGTAGTGACGGTGCCTGACAAGCCTCTTTTGGAGTTCCTCCAACCTCCCTCCCACTCCCACTTTCCCGAGTCTCCACGCACTCCCACCTGGGACAGGTGCCCTTGGAGGGAGGCGAGAATCAGAGCAGCATCCAATCAGATTATTTTGGAGCAAGTACTGACCCCCTCCTCCAACCCCGCTGGCTGGTCACTTGGGCCCCACTTTAGTAAGAGAAAGAGAACAGTAATTTTTGGTTTGCGAGGCCCACGCCTCCCCTGAGGCACACGTCCCAATTTATTTTTGATGGCCAATGGTTGGGGAATCAGGAACTCCTAACCAATAATCAACAACATGAAGCGGCCAACAATTTGCTCTTGTCCATCCTTGGTTTGTCGCCCCTGCTAAGGACAAGTGGACATTTGTGGGGCCTGGGGAGATGTGTGTGGGGAGGTGTTCCGCTGGCAGAAACCCGTCTGAGAGGAAATGTAGTGCAGTCAGATAAGAGAGGGTGGCCCCTCTTACAGCAGATTCTTTGATTTTAGGTGAGAGGACGTGCAAGGGTAAATTCCTGAGCCCCGCAGTCTTATTTCCTGCCCTGACGTCCCTGCAAACCAGCCCAAAGGTTAACCGTAAGCGGATGCCTGTATGGCGGCCTTACTGATGCCACGCAGGTAATGAATCAATAGCCTGTTTTCTTGCCTCTGACCCTTTCCTCTTTTCTCCACCTTGTCACCCCCTCTGCTATTTGAGCCTGGCCAAAGCCTCCTTAGCCCATGCGTGGTCTAATTGCATCTGTCCTCATAGGCCTCCTGTATGAACTGCACGGTTCTTGTCTGTATGCCTCTTGCAAAGTTGTGGCCTTGCAAGCAGGACCTGCCTTAGCTGAAGCCCTCCCATTGACTGGTGAGACAGCTTGGCAGTGACTTATGGGGTGGGATGAGGGACTGTGCATGAGCTTGTATGGAACCATTTAGGGATCTCTGTGAGTTACTGGGATAGGGGCTGTGGAAAAGAGACAGACAAGGGAAAGCCTCGTTGTTTTTAAAAAAGTATCCTTAACCTTTGACTCCTACTTCTAACCTCATTATTTCAGACCTAGCTAAGAAGATTATAATTGAGGTCTTAGCTGGAAAGATGAAAAATAAACCCATTTTGTCCCAAAGAATATTTTGTTGAAGATTTTTGCAAACTATTTGGGAGAATCACAGTTGTCTTGGTAACAAGTAGCATCCTTTACACTGGCCCCTGCTAAACCTTGTTAAATGGCTTGCGTGGATTTGCCATTTTTTGAAAGTCCTCTTGATTGCTCTTTGAGGACAGTGACCTGAGTGTTTTATGATTGATGATCCTGAGGCACGAGGAATGAACCAACTCACTGAAAGTTGGGCTTTGGCCTATGGGGCAGCCTGAGCAGGACCTTTACTTGAATTCATGGAATATGATGACTGGAGGGCCCTTAATCAGCTGCTCGCATGGCGTGCTGTCAGACACCCTGCAATTTGCAAGCACGAGTGGACACATAAGATGCTCGCTGTCACAGGAGAGAGAATAGCAGTAGCCAATGTTTGGAAATGCCATGAAATGGATGGCTTTACAACGCAGCCTGGCTGAGATTCAAGGTGGGAGCAGGGGACGTGCAGGCCCAATTTTTTGCAGGAGAGAGGATATTTCTGGGAACTTGGATGTTCCAGCTCTAGGAGGCTCTTCAGAGACGTGCTGTGGAATACAAATGCTGTCCACCCCTGCCAAATATAATACCATCCCAGCAGACATTTCTTGGATAAGATTTCTGTGAACGAAGACAATTACCAGGGATGAAAATCCATTTGAAGTAAAAGAGATTGAATTGGATGACCTCTAAGGTCTCTTCCCACCCCTAGGAAAAAGAGGAAAGAAAGCTAGGTCAGAAGGACTCCTTTCAATGTGCAGAATGGCATCTTCTAGGACTATTTCTGTGGCAAATTGTTGCGAACATGCAAGCGGCAGTCCTTTTTTCTAAGTCACTCTTAAGTCCTGATTTGATTATACTAAACCCGTCCCACTTACCTTTGCCCTCAACACAAGGAGTTGTCATAGTTAAAGGTCAGGGGTCAGCAAACTTATTCTGTCAAGGGCTAGAGAGTAAATATTTTCGGGTTTGTGGGCTGTATGGTCTGTGTTGCAACAACCCAACTCTGCCCTTGTAGTTGAAAGCAGCTTTAGACAATTTGTAAACAAATGGTGTTGTTGTGTTCCAATAAAGTTTTATTTACATAGACAGGCACCTTTTCAGGGCTACAGTTTGTCAACCTCTAATTAAAGGTTAACAGAGGCTAGCTGGGCATGGTGGCTTGGGCTACTCAGGAGGCTGAGGCAGAAAGATCACTTGAGGTCAGGAGCTTGAGACCAGCCTGGGTAATATAGCAAGACCTTGTCTCTAAAAAAAAATTAAACATATAAAAAAATGTAAACTGGTAAACGGAGGCTAATGTTGGGAGTCAGAAAGAGACATTAGAGTAACTTCTCACTGGATCTGTTATAAGAGATAACTATTTAATTGCCCGATGTCATTATATGGGTCCTTTGGGAAATAAAACATATGAGAAATGTAAACATACATGTTAAAAATTTAATTATGCTTATTGAGATGAGCCTACATGTAAATAGGAATACATGAGCTTAGTTAGGCAAGCATAAGAACTGACAAACGGGACATTGGTTCTTAATTGCTGATTGTACCAATTACTCTTCTCCCCCTGCAAGCATCAATCCTATGGGTTGACTATAGCTAGATTTGTGGGATGAGTGGGGAGAACTTGAGTTGGAACTGACCTGCCTTGAGGCCCCCTACTTTGTGCTTAAGACTCTGATATGCACCCTGCACCTTGCAAACATTCCTCTGCTCCTGGTGTGGGTACTCCTTCTGGGTCTTTGCAATCAGGAGCTGCTGCTGCTGCTGTTACTTTGCCCTCCTTGTGGAAAAGCAAAATGTGGATTGTTATTTTGTTATCACTGTATTTTCTTTCCCTACAGAGAATCCTAATTTAGAAATTCTTCCAAGCTAATGACCTTCATTGACTTACCATCAACTTGCCGAGTCAGCTTTAAAAAGCATTAAGCCTCTAGGGGGCCATGTAGGGTACCTATGACTGTTGAGGTAGTTATTGATTCTCTAGGTGTTCTCTTCCTGTTCGTGAAGTCTTCAGAGACCACCTGGGGAAGGGTGGGGGCAGTGCTGGCTCCCGTAGCAGCAGCTCCAGGGGCCCTGTATAGAGCTGACAGCTGTGATCATGAGAGTTTCCCCGTCCTTCTGCCCCTGTGCTTGTTGCAGGAACAAAGGGATGAGGACTCGACTGGGATGCCTGTCTCACAAGTCAGACTCGTGTAGTGATTTCACAGCTATTCTTCCAGACAAACCCAACCGCGCTCTCAAGTGAGTATTACGGCCACGTGCCATTCCCTGGGTAATACAGCGAGTAATATAGTTCACTTCTTTAGTGAGTTGCTGACCAGATGAGCCACAGGAAAAATCCTGTCTCTTGGCAGCTCCTTTTATATCACTGGATATGAGTGAAAGGAATGTTTATTTTCCTTTTCAAAATGTATAGCTTAGTGATCTCAGAATGGGAATCCTCTTTTTTTCCCTAAGAAAGCCATATCATCCATCACTCTTAAAACTGTGGGTGGCAAAGGATACTTCTGGGTTCTACTTAGTTGTCAATCTGAGCTCTCAATTTGGAAATAAATGTTCAAACTTACTCTAAAAATATGCTTAGATTCAAGTAACCTGAATTCAGCACCTCTTCTATGCTGGTGCTGTATTAAATGTCATAGATGTTACCTTGTGTAACCCTCACACAACTATGTTATGGGCATCATTATCCCCATTTCAGGAGTGCAGACCTTTAGGTGACAGTAAGAATGGAGTCAGGAGCTAAGTCTAACTTTTCTGACTCTAAGACCAGTTTCTTTCCATTGTTACCTCGACACCTTTAAATCATGTACTTACTTAGCTTTGTTCTTTAGACTAAAAGCCAACAGACAAAACTCACTGGATTCCAGTCTTGAGGTTTTTTTTTCATCAGTTACTTAAGAATGTACAAATTTACAGCGACAGAATTGCAGGAATCCAGGTATAGCCTTCATTTCATTTGCTACCTGCTCCCCCCATCCACTCCCCACATTTTTCCAATTTGTTTTTTTGAGAAAATCTTAGTGGTTGTTGAGGGCAAGGAGGTTATTTCAGAAACATTCAAGACAGATGTTTCTTTTTTTCTAGGAGATTATCCACAGAAGAAGCTACGAGGTGGGCAGATTCCTTTGATGTGCTTCTCTCTCATAAGTGTAAGTAGAATTCAGGTCATATCATGACATGGCAAATCATCCATTTAGTGAGAGATGTACCAAAGGCCTGTGATGATCCAGGTATGTAATAGGTGATCCAGACCTCTGTGGGCCATGCTGTCACAGAGCCTCCTGCCTAGAGGAGCATATAGAAAAGAAAATGAATGATTTAAATGCAGTGAGATGAGGGCCTTCTTTTCTGTTTTCTGGGTTCAACGTGTGATCCCAAGAAGCCTTTGTATTCTCAGCAGTTTTAGCAAGAGAGAGCTTAGCTTAGAGGTTTGGAATGATGGGCTCATTTGGGAATGAGAGAAGCTAGGTTCCAGCCAGATCTCGTTTGTAGAATTGAATGGCCTCCCCCCAAATTATGGGAGAGTCTTGGGCTATGCATCAGTCAAATGAATATTTTGTGCATTTTATTACTGTCTTGAGTTGACAGTTTTTGAGTTTTATTGTTGCTTTTTGTTTTGAGGGTTTGCTATCCCAGCTGCATTTTACCCCTCAATTTCTTACTGAGTATACATTTTACTGAAATACAACTTCTGCTATACTTCCTCTTCCATTTTTCCCTTCCTCGTCTGTGATGCCTTTTGTTTCCCACAAAGGCAGAAATAGTTGTGCATATTGTGGTGTGGAGAGGGCAATTTGATGTCAGCCAAACTTTTCATCTCTTGCTTTTTCTCATTATGTGCAAGTTCAAATTCAATGGCCTTTGAAACGAGTGGCATTTAACACCTGGAGATGGCAGAGCAGGGGTGAGGAAGAGGGAGGGGTTTTGTGAAGAGAAAGAAGGCTTCAAACAGACATTTCCTGCTCCTCTTAAATATGTCGCAGTGACACTAGAAGCCCTAAGTGATCTGGCAACAGAGGGCTGCTTTTAGTTTGGAGTAGTGTTTCCACTTACTTGGAGAAAATGGTTTGGTACAATTAAGTGAAAGGCACTGGGTGGAGGTCAGACCTGCGTTCTTGATTTTGACTCAGCGTTGTTACTAAGTAGTTGGGTGGTCTTGATAGAAACTCTCAGTCTTCAGATGTCTTTAGAAGTGATTTTGCTTTCAATTTGATGAGCAGTTCCCTCCAACCATGCTGCTGATCTCGATACACTGATTAATAAATACGTTTGAATAGATTTTAAAATGAAATGCAAAATCTAAGAATAAGTACATATTGTAACAAGCAGTTTTGTGAGACAAATAGTCACTTTAGTATTCTGTGGATTGCACTTAGGAAGGAAAATAAGACAGCATAGATATAGCATATGTAACATATGGCTACACCCCAAACAGCAAGCTTATGTGATGAATTTGCCAAGGTAATGGCAAATGTATAATAATATTAGGATTTGCAGTAATGCTATTTTTTTTTTTATGAGGCTATTCTGACTTTTTTTCTGGAGTCACATTAGGCTAAACAAGTATCACTACCAATTTTCGCCTTCTTTTCTGGCTGGATTTCATTCAAGGTCATCTTGAAGTTTGGTTTCTATTTTAGGCTCACAACTGACTCACTTAGTTCAAGTCCCTGAGGCTGTTTTCTCATTCTAAAATGGGGATGGAGATGCTTGCTACCTGTCACTGAATATGAGAAATTTAATAAGAGGACACCTTTAGTTGATTTTGGGTTCTCTACTTAAAGATTCTCTACTTAAGAATCTTTTGTAAGGATATGGTGGGTTTTTTTTTAAATGATACTTTTATTTATCAAATGCAAAATAAATGTGCCTTGAGAATAAGATTACAAATTTTGCTGCCAGTTATTAATATTAAGCCATTATGGTCAGAGTTTATGGTGTTGAAATTAGTGATAGGAAGCTTAGGGTATATTTAGATTGCTGCAGTAGCAAGACCTAGAAATGTAAGAAGTTTAATTTTATTTGTCTGATTTGATGACTTTTAAATCTGAAGACACTTGGTTCTGCTTCTGTCAGGATGCTTTTGGTTTTCAGGAATGCAATGACACTTTTCTGAGATGGGGACTCTGATAAGGAGTTACAAGCTGACAGGTACAGTTGCTCAGACCTACAATTCCAGCATTTTAGAGGCTGAAGTAGGAGGATCACTTGAAGCCAGGGGTTCAAGGCCAGCCTGGGCAACATGGCAACACCCCATCTCTAAAAAAGTAATAATCATAACAAATTATCTGGATGTGGTGGCAGGTGCCTATAGTCCCAGCTACCTAGGAGGCTGAGGTGGCAGGATCACTTGAGCTTAGGAGTTCAGGGCCAGCTTGGGAAACATAGTGACCCTGTCTCTACTAAAATAAAAAATTAGTGGAGTGTGATGGTGAATGCCTGCTGTCCTAGCTACTCGGGAGGCTGAGGCAGGAGGATTGCTAAAGCCCAGGAGGTCAAGGCTGCAGTGATCTATGATCACACCACTGTACTCCAGCCTGGGTGACAGAGTGAGACCCTGTTTCTTAAAAAACAAAGCAACAAGCTGACACCAGATTGCTTCTTTGTAAAACTACTGCAGAAATATGCTTTTTGAGCTTTGAAGTTTTGTGATCCTTCTCGGAGTCTGATGTTCTGTTTATATTTCTGTTTAGTATAGAAGTAAACAGCCAGGGGAGTAAATGTCTTTGAAAAGAAAGGGATCTTTATTCAGGAGTCACTGGTAGAATTTCAAGCTTTTAGAATTTGAGCATGTACTCCCCAGTGAAGGCTATGGAGTAGTCAGCCCAGGTTATCTTGAAAGATGTTGACAACTTTCTGAAAGTCTAATTAATTTGGGTTGGTATTGTGACTCAATTAGGGCTGACTGAGCTTTTCCAAAGGGATTGCACGTGTGCGGGTCTCTTAGGAGAGACTGTTGATCAGAGGTTTGTGGAGCTTGCAATTAAGACAATAACATGTCCTAAGAAGTGAAGAGTGAAGTATCCCTGAATGACTGGGCTCCAAAAAAAAAGTACATGAGTCTAGAACCCACTCCCTGGTAATTCTATCCATGTAGGCAGCTGTCCCCCTTAAGATTTCTATTTCAGAAAATACAGATGATTATTTTACCCCCCCTTCTCAATCTATAGTACATCTTTGCCATCCCTGTTCTGTTGGGTGTTTTAGGCACTCATTTATGTTTAAAAAGATGTACCAAGTGCTCATTATGTGCAAAATCTATGGTAAGCAGCTGGAGGAGGGGAAGCACAAAAATGAACAATGCATGGTCCATCTCTGGTGAAGAACGCAGCCTCTGAGCGAACAGGCATGCATACCAATAATACAGGAAACAATGCAGTGTGCTGACTGCACGCTGGGTGGCCTCAAGATTCCAAATAGAATCCTGACATCAGTGCTCCTCTTCAATTCCGTCTTGTCAATATTAGAAGACCTAACTGATCTGGGGGTAGAGGCTGCTTTTGGTTTATAGCATGGTTTCCACTTAATTGGGGAACATGCTTTTGGACAATTAAGCGAAGAGCATTGTCTGGTAGTCACATCTGTGTTCTTGATTTTGACCCAGCTGTTACTGGATATCTGGATGATCAGGATGGAGTCTCTCAGTCTCTTAGAAATTCTGTTTCCTCATCTACATAATGAAGGATCTGGAGTAGGAGGAGGTGTCAGAAGCTGGATCCAGGATGCTCTCTGTAGCAAACAGAGAGGCTGGGCAATAACCAATCACCTTTGGCAGGTAGTTTGACTCAGCGCTGCCTGCAGGGTTATGTAAAATACTGCTTCAGAGCTGAAATGGCTCCAGCACCAGAAGAGGGGCTACGGTGCCTGTGTTAAAACGCTGCTCCTCTCCTTGACTGAGCACCTCATAGGCTGAAATCTCAAGCAAAAGAAAGCAACTTTGCTATTTTTTAAACCTTAGAATTTAAATAATCTGGAGGGCAAATGTTTGGAGCCATTTTATTTCCAATTATATGTGTTTACAAACGCCACACAAAGTGGAAGAAGTACCCATGGAGGTCCGGGAAGTAACCACTAGCTAAGCACTCTTAAAACAGACAAAACTAACAAACGAACAATGAAATTGAAATTGCTGATGGCTTCATTAAGTAGGGAAGGATTTCTAATGTGCATTAATTTGGCATCTTTTTCCTGTCCACCAGTAACAATTAGTCTCCATGTCTATGAGTTGTGTGTGTAGTTTGGCCCCGAGTGTGTGTGTGTGTGTGTGTGTGTGTGTGTGAGAAAGAGAGAGAGAGAGAGAATGTGTATACTCTCAGGAGACTTTCTGCTCTGCAGCTCATACCCAAGAGAGAAAAGATTCCTCGTTTGTGGAAGATCTTTTCTGACAGATTGCTGGGAAACAGGCACAAAATGCTGTGTATTCTTCTTTATTCCTCATGAGGTTCATGCAAATGTTTAGTGGGACATTAAGTCCTAAACTCTGAGTTGGTGCTCCCTTCCTCGCCTTCACTCTCTCTCTTTCTTTCCTTCCTCCCTTCCTCCCTGCCTTCCTTCCCTTCTTTCTCCCTTCCTTCTTGCCTCCCTCTGTCCTTTGATACTTTTTGGACATAAAAAGTTAGGCTTATTCCAGTTTTAAGGTGAAGGTGAAGGCAGGGTTCCCTCCCCTTCCCTCTCACTCCTTATGTGTGACCACACACCTGAGTGAATGAGCACCTCACCCCAGTCATTTACTTGGTATTTAGCCTTGTTTCACTGTTTGCACAGAGCACAGAGGCTCTCCCTGACCCATCCCGCCAGGCCCAGCGAATGCTGGGTTAATGGATAGTACAGTTAAAAGCTCTTCTGCATTTGCAGAGCTGTTATCCACCTCTGAGAACAGGAGACCCACAGAAAAGTTTTAGTTTTTAAAAACTAGCCCTTTTGAGATAATGGTTGAGATGTAAAAATATAATGACTGGAGCTGGTCACACAGCAACCAAGCAGAAGACCCCAAACAATCAAATAAACAAACGTTAAAATGATCAATTCATGAAATTTCTTAAATTATTTGTCTAAATGGCCTGTAGCTCTAGAATGTACAGTTGAACAGTCAGGCTTCCATTCACTGCACAGCCCTCCCCACATCCCTCTCCAAGCCAAAACGTTCTAGAACAGCGTTACTCCAAGTGGTATCCAAGGGAGGTGGCACCAATATCTGCTGGGAGCTTGTGAGAAATAAAAATTTGGGGATCCTCTCAGACCTACTGAATCGAGATCCCTGGGGCTGGGGCCTGGGAATCTTTTTCCCATAAGCCCTCCAGGAAGGTTTATGCACATCTCAGCTTGAGAAGTCCTGTTCCCAAAGGCACATAAGTAAAACCAGGAATCTGGAGCATCCCAGTGGGGCAGGTGGCCTGTGCTTTCCAAGAAACACACTAAAGACTGTATCTCGTATGGAAGCTTTCCAAAGTGCTCAGGCAGTGCGTCCCTAGCGGTGCATTGTGTATCCCAGTTTCCACATATGTAGGGAGGAGGATTCCACAGTAAACAAACAAATATGGCAGGTGTGCTTTCTGGATAGATTGAGGATAAGAGCTAGAAAAAGATGTGCGAAGTAGTAGGGTGGAAAATAAACGCCTGCTTCCTTGCCATCATCTTCACATTGTTGTAGTTTGCACTTGGACCCAGAAATGTGGGTGCATTTGGCCTTCAGTGAAGGAATGCCTGGAATATATTAGGCAACTATTAAAAGTCTATTGAGAAAAGTCTGAATGAAAGCAACTGGACAGGCTTCTAACCCATTCTGTCACTCACCAGCGATGTGACCATATTCAGATTACTTAACCTCTGTGAACCTCACTTTCCTCATCTGTAGAAGGGGAATGATGAGACTTACCTTGTACAGTTGTGAGAGTTCAGTGTGATCATGGTTCTGAAATGCTAAGCATGATGACTTCTCCACAGAGGTACTCAATAAAAAATAGCTATTCTAATTATTTTTGCTGTAACATAATATTAAATTCATTGAGAAAACATGCATTTCATGCCTCTTATGTGCCAGAGATGGTGTCAGCTTCTTGATCCCACAGGCAGCTTGAGTTTGTGGATTGGAGGTAGTATCAGAATTGCCAATAGGGCTTCTTTGAATCCCATAATACTCGTCCCCTTTGCCTCATGAGCTTTTGGCAGCCCCTCTTCAAACCTCCCCATGCATGTGTGGGAATTCCATTGAGGATGTAGTTTTTAAAAGCCCAGAAGGTAAATTTGATATATTCCCTTTTTTGTGTGTGTGAATCCCTGCAGTATTTCTATATCAAACTAACTAGACCATTATTTCTGGATACTTGATTTTCAAAATCTTTTAGGCTACGGACTCGTGTTCATGGGGGTTTTTTGGGGGGCTGGGATATGGAGTCTCACTCATGCAGTGGCATGATCTTGGCTCACTGCAACCTCCACCTCACGGGCTCACGCGATTCTCCGGCCTCAGCCTCCTGAGTAGCTGGGATTACAGGCGCCCACCACCACACCTGGCTAATTTTTGCATTTTTAGTAGAGACAGGGTTTCACCATGTTGGTCAGGCTCAACTCCTGACCTCGCGATTTGCCCACCTCTGCCTCTCAAAGTGCCGAGATTATAAGCGTGAGCCACTGTGCCCGGCTACATGAGGTTTTATAATACTTCTCCTGTATTAAAGGATTCCTTTGTGAATGCTAACCTTCACCCTGTTAGGGGCACACTTCTTTTGTCTACCCCTTAATGGAAATTTCTTGCTGATTTCTTATAATAGTTGCAGATACAGGCTCCACCTTGATTTTCTGGTTACTTAATTCAGCTTCTCCTTGATAAAATAGGAAAGAACGTTGGAATAGGAGTTGTAAACCCAGGCTCTCCTTACTCTTCTGCTATCACATCCTAGGTATAAGAAGTCATGCAGTCTCAGAGCTCACCATTTTTATGTCCGGTGTAGGGTTTGATCATAGGCTCTCTCATGTCCTTTCTGGTGCAAAGACTTTAAGAATCTTCAAGTCCTAATACAACTATAATAAATCACCTTGCTATGTATATATTAATGAAGTAGAGATCATTGAAGAATATTACATTAATCACACTACTGAAGTATAATTAGCATATCAAATGTTTGCCAATAAAATGTCACAACTGGAAATAGTTTGTTCTCTACATAATCTCTCTACATAAATCTTACTTAGCTCCAGTTATTTTTAGAATTTTTTAGAGACAGGGTCTTGCTCTGTTGCCCAGGTTAGAGTGCAGTGCAGTAGCATGATCATAGCTCACTGCAGCCCTGAACTCCTGGGCTCAAGAGATCCTCCTGCCTTGGCCTCCTGAATATTTGGAATTACAGGTACAAACCACTGTGGCCACCTCCAGTTATTTGTTTAAAAGCATTTATTTCACAGATTTCACAAAAGAAAAGCTCTGATCCTGATGCTATTCTCATCACAAATTTCAAAGCAGTGATTTGTTTCTGGATCAAAGAAGTTTTGGCATCACTATTAGTATATGTATCCTGGAGTTTAGAAATGTAATTTCCATTCTTCTCCTCTATCTGGTCTTGGAACACATTCACCAGCTTATTTTCTCCAGTTGTTCAGGGATACAAGAGGACTCTGGTTTTGGGACAGCATTTTCATAAATAGAGAACTTAAAATAAATTGTTGTTGTGCTCTTGTATTTTTCCAAGCCTGGGAACTGAGCTAGGCTCAAGCCCACCCTGATGCCAGCTACATCAGGGCTCCTGGGCCTTGAACTGTCACCTAAGCTCCACTCCCTGCTGTACCAGCTGCACTGCTCATTCATAGTGACCCAGATTCCTTTCTTATGTAAGCATCCTCCATCAAATAACTAGAGGGAGAAAGTCAGCTGCAGGCAGCATGTACAGCCGCGGTGTGTTCTTGGAGGTTCTGTGGATGCTCAGGTAGATGCCAATATTCTGCTTACTGTTCCAAGAATTCTGGACACAGGTCTTTCCCTTTCTGTCATTAGATGTGTATCAATCTCAAAAATTTTTAATTTTCTTAGCACTCTTGACTTCTTGAAGGGTCGTACAAAGAAAACCAAAGTGAAATAAAAATGAAACGACAAAACAGCAGGTCCTTCTGCCATTTCTCTTCCCATTTTCCCAAACTGTTCGCCACCTCCTTGCCTTTCAGTTACTCAGGATTGTTTTGTGTTGGGTATATTATGTTCTGTATGATGACTCCTTAAGCCACTGAAGTACAGGAGTAATAGTCACTAACCTGGATTAAGCAATCACTGTCTATGTGTCAGGCCTGCATGTTGTTTACACGTATGAACTTACCGCATCCCATAATCCTATGGAGCAGATGCTGTTAGGACCTGCACCTTACAAGTGAGAGAACTGAGGCACAGAGAGGTTAAGTCTCTTGCCCAAGCTCACACTTAGCTGGTATGGGTTAGAGCCAGGACAGAATCCCAGAATTCAGGGGTCAAAGAGTAGTCACTCTTTCCAACTACCTGAGGTCTGTTGGGGGAGACTGGGGGGGGCACTCCAGTTGCCTGAGCTTGGGGAAGGAGCAGGGTCTGGGGTACATGGGGCCCCGGCAGAGGAAACACAGCTAATGCAAAGCATGTCACCCTGAGAGATGCTGGGAGACACAAATGAGCCTTTCAGAAATAAACCAACGTCCTGTGTTTGGAACCAACTGCAGTTCATGGACAAGTAGGAGGGTCCTGGTGGAGGGAAAGTGGCAAGATAGAGGAAGAGGACAAAAAGGAAAGAGAACAGGAGAACAGGGAGAGGGGCAGGGAAAGATGCTGAGGAGTCAGGGAAAGGAGCAGATGAAAAGCTTGCTGGGAGGAGGTGGGAGGTAGATGGAAGGGGAGAAACAGTGTGGAGCTGGCTCTATTCTATGCAATAGGCTAGGATTTTACACAGTTGTGCTTGGATTTGTTTGCTTGGTCACATAAGCAGGAAAGGTGGGCCAGGTGGGTGGGTGGGGAAACAAGTGGTCTGTCTACAGAAGCCAGCTGCTGCCATCTGCTCCAGGCAAGAGGAGGGGCTCCTGCAGCAGTGCCCTCTACCACCTTCTCCCTTCCATTGTTCAGACTAAAGTATCTCTGTTCAGTGCAGGCTCCGGGAATATAAAAAGTGTTGGGGGAGATTGGGGCTGAGAGGGGTGGGCATACAAAGTGGGTGAGCAGAGGAGGAGGGGTGAGAGCAGGTGCAGTCTGCACAAGCCTTTGTGATCTGTGTCTATTGGGGCGTCTTTGCCACAGTCTGTTCTCTGTTGCATCTCAGGTCCAGACCCTCCCAGGAAGGGCCCATGAGGGCAGGGCCATTCTCCCTTCCTTTCCCATATCTCAAGCGCTTTCCTTGAAATTCCAGGCAACTTTCAAGTTTCTTTCGGTTTTCCTCTCACTCTTTCTGAGCCTTCCCTGAAAATGCAGGCCACCACATTTTGGGCTGAGGCTACCTGAGAGAACATAGCATCTTTGCAAGGCCACTCAGCTGTTCTTCATTACAGCATCCCCTGGACATGGTTGGAAAGGATGCCTTTCTGCTCACACTTCAGCTCTTTTGACATGAAAAAGCCACTCCACTGGGCCATCAGTGCTGTGGGAGAGAAGAGACTTTACACAGGTTCCAAGTTAATGGTGGCACATAATGGCCTCAGTTCTCGCTACAGAAAAGGTGACAGCAGGTGTCCTTTTGCTGGAGAATCTCCAGGTCTGTGAGCCAAATGGTACACTTGCTGGGCCGTGGTATGTGTGTGATGTGTTTGCCTGATTTGGGCTTACTGTCTATCTCTCCTTTGGAGGCCTGCCAGCCATCACCAGAGTAGAGACGAGGGTGGCTATGAAGTCAGGCACATGTGTGTCCAAATCCACTTCTCACCTTTTACTGGTCAAGTGACTACAGACTAACTCTCCATGTCTCACTTTCCTTATTTATAAAACACACTTTGCTAAGAGCTAACACTTATTGACTGCTTATAATGAACTACTAGGCACTTTTACATGGCTTGCCTCATTTAATCCTTATAACAGCCCAATTCAGTAGGTCCTGACATTGTTCATTATTCCCAGTTTAGATATGAGAACACATGGGCTTGGAGATGTTAAGGCACTTTTCCAAGGTCATGCAGAATTCAAACCCAGGCTGTGTGACTCCAGAGCCTCTGTCTGCTTAGGAGCAATGATGTAAGGATTGAGTTAATGTATATAAACTGGGCAGCACAGAATTCAGTGATGACATTGACATTGACATTGATGAGGAGAAAGATGGAGTCGTGGAACTGTGACAATCAATCCGCTAAGAGCTATGTCTGATACAGGCTAATCTAAGTTGCCATGAGGACGTGGAACAGAGTGCTAACTCTACCTGGGAAAGCTCATCATATTCAACCCCTTCAGTTTACAGATGAGGATGCTGGGGCCTAGTGAAGTTGAGTGTGTTGTCCAAAGTCACACAGTTAATGATGGGGCTGATTTTGGTCAGAACTGGTGCTGCCAGCTGAGACCTGTGGTGCTTCTGCCTCAGCAGGCTGCCAGGTAATGAGAGCTGGCTATGAGTTCACCACACATTTCCAACTCCAAATCTCCATCCCCGCTGAGTCAGCCTTAACTGCTTACGGTGTAACTTGGTTGAACTCTCCTGCCCATGTATACCCTGTTTCTATGTTGACATATGCTCAGATACCCCTCCGCCTTCCGCAGTGACTTTTCTCACTTTCTCTCCACCCCACCTGGAAATGTCACCATCTATGGTGTCACTTGTGACCTCTTTGTCTTGCCCTACAGTGGGGGTCCTCTCCCTCCACTTCAGTGGTCACTGGCACAGGCATCCCTCAGGCTACTGTCACACAGAGCTAGAGGCTAGACCTTCTACATGCATGAGAATGCTGGCTTTGCAGTTTAGCATCCTTGCCACTTACTGACTGTATGACCTTGGGGAAGTTATTTAGCTTCTCTAAGCTTTGTTCTTTTCTCCTAAAAAGTGGTGAAAATAACAGGACCTAAGCTATAGATGTGTTATGAGAAGCCAGTACTGTTAAGATTCATAAACCACTAGGTGTGATGCCGGGCCCAAAGTAAGTGTGCCATCAATGGTTGCTGATGTTACTTTAAACTTCCTTCTTATCATTCTCCCCTTCCTCTATGTCCCAATTGCCACTTGCTAAATCCTTGCTATTCTCCAGCTTCAAGGATCATCTGCCGGCCTGGAACTGATGGGTCCTCTCTTTGAATGATTGTTGCACCATCAAATTAAAAGTTCTTGCTCCCTTTTGATGCATTGTAACTCCTCCAGGAATCTAAGTCTAAACTTTTACAATTGTTTGACTGTTTTTTTTTTTTGTTGTTGTTGTTGTTGTTTTAATCACATGCTTATTTACTTTTCCAAGGTCGCTGTTCCAAACCCTTCCCACTCTCTTAGACTTCCCTACTATAGCCCACTCTACATTTATAATTACTCAATTGATTATTTTAAATTATTGCTTAATGTTGGTTACACTAGACTAGCCTCTAAATTCAATGAGGTGGTGACTTTATCTCATTTGTTTGTGGCATAGCCCCAAAACCTAGCACATGGATGCAGCCCACATTCACAGTGACCTTATCCCAAATTAATAACAAAGATTAAGGCTGTCCCACTTGACATATCTCATATATGTCCCTTTTCTAGCTGTTTTTCTCTATCTTCCTCTACCTCTCTCTTTTTTTCTTTGCCTTTATCCTTAAGGAAAAGAAGTTCTTTCACTTTTTCTTGGTCCCTCTCCTCTAAAATTTCTCTTCAGCAAATACTATTCTTTTGCTTCTTTTAATCTCCCATTTTCAGTGCCCTTTCCTTTCTGTCTGCATACACATCAGGAGAGACCTTGCTTTGGAGTCATACGGACCTGGCTGGGAATCTTGGCCCTGCTCTTGGTGGTTGTGTAATTGGGCCATGTATTCCACTTCTCTAAGCTTTAATTTCTTCCTGCAGAAAGTGGAGTGATATTATCTGTGGATCAGCGTTGTGAAAATAAATTGGGCTAATGTTTTGTAAAGTCCTGAGCAAAAAGCATGGTGTATAGTAAATAAGTAAAATTCCTTATCCCAAATCCTAAATAAATAAGTAAAAACAACACCTACCTCTCCTAGGCCCTATCATCTTCTCCCGCTAACGTCAGACAGACTTTCAGGTTCCTGCCTGAAATGAGAAACTTCCCTGCATTCACACATTGTCCTTCTTTTTGCTCCTCATCACATTTCTTCTACCTTCCTGGGTGCAACATTTTGTCAATTAGATTCTTTTCTTGAACTTCAATTCTTGCTGCTCAACTGGTCTTTTCTGATCAGATCAACATTTACATATACCCAAGTCTATCTTTTTTTGTTTGTTTGCTTGAGACAGATTCTCACTCTGTTGCCCAGGCTGGAGTGCAGTGGTGCGATCTTGGCTCACTGCGACCTCCACCTCCCAGGTTCAAGTGGTTTTCCTGTCTCAACCTCCTGAGTAGCTGGGATTATAGGCACATGCCAGTGCACCCAGCTAATTTTTGTATTTTTAGTAGAGATGAGGTTTCACCATGTTGGTCAGGCTGGCCTCAAACTCCTGACCTCGTGATCCCCTCTCCTCAGCCTCCCAAAGTGCTGGGATTACAGGTGTGAGCCACTGTGCCCTGCCCTACCCAAGTCTATCTTAAAAAAAAAAAAAAAAAAAAAACGAAACTCTTTCCTGATCTCATGTTTCCTTCCAGCTATGCTGTCTTATTTCTCTACTTTTTTATCTACCAAATTTGTTGCAAGCGTCATCTGAATGACTGTTTCCACTTCCTTCAGTCTCATTCACCACCGTGCATACCATGGGACAGCTAGTGCCCCATTACACCGTGAAAACTCTTCCTGCCAATGCTTGCTGAATCTAGTGACTGTTTCTCAGACTGTATCTAGCTTGACCTCTGGGCAGCACTAGTCACAGTGACCACTTCCTTCTTGAAATGTTCTCTTCCTGGCCTTTTGTAGTCCTGCAAAATTCTTCTGTCTCTCTGGCTCTTTCACAGGCCTCTTGGTGTATGCTATCCTATAAGCAGGCCTAGTCATTTTCAGCTGTATTATTATTAAATGCTAGTCTTAGTGAACTACTTCCAATTACTCAAGTAAACTTTCTTAATTCTAGGCCTTCATTCCTGTGGTTCCCTCTTGCTGAAATTCTCTTCTCCTTCCTCTCCTTCCTTCCCTTGCTTAGCTTCCCTCTCCTCTACTTCCCATGTCAGCTTAGAAGCCTCTTCCTCCCACAGGTCTTCCCTTCACTCCTCAGGGCTGGCAAAGGCACCCCTTTTGGGTCCTTCATGACCCCTCTGCTTTCTCTATCATGTAACTTATCGCACTACATCATAATCATCATAATTATGTTTTCTTGGCTCAAGCTTGCCCTTGATGGCAAATTCTGTGAAGCTACGATTATATCTGCTTTTAGCACATAGCATAGCCTGAGTCACATAACAAGTGAATGAATGAATGAAGATGACATTACTGCTATGTTGGATTGAAGGTGAGTGTACTTTATATGAAGTTTTCAATGCTACATATTGTTACCTGTTAAAACCAGGCAAGTCCCTTTTCTTAGCATCGGTTTCCTCATCTGTAAGATGAGAAGTTAAGCAAGGCTCCTGAGAGCACTTTGCAGAAGTTATCTCTACTCATCCACACAAAGACCCAACAGAGTTGAAACCTGGATTTAAGGAGGTGATGCCTGTACCTCATCTAGCACAGGGCCAGACAGTTTCCTTAGCAAGGCTATCTTTACCAGCACCATGAAGGAAGGCAGAAAGGTAATATTCTTTCCTTGTCTATAACTACATTCACCTTGCTGATAAGCACCTGTTTCTGTTTGGTTAAAAATTAAAATCTGACACAAACAAGCTTAAACTCTCCCATTCGAAGAATGTAGTCTCTTCTGGTTTAAAACCAACGACAGGCTCTTCTGAGTTGCTTTTCCAAGTCACTTTCCAGTTACTCTTTTAGATAAACACACAGTCTTTTAGGGCCCCCTCATTCCCCTCCTCATTCACTGAATACAGTGGAAGTGTGTTAAGATGGAGGCAGAGAGGGAACCTCTGGCCTACGGTCCCTCTGGTCCTCACTGTGTCCATTGATAGTGAAATTGTGGACTGGTCACTGCTCAGAGTCCCCCCTTGCTAAACCAGCCCTTCACTGAGTTCTCAAGGGCACTGGGTCTTCTGCAAGGAGAAAACCTCCTCCAAGAGCACTGAGGCTTCTACAGCTCCAACTATTTTTCCCTTCGACCTCTGCCAATAGCCTCTGCCTCAGGGGCCCCTCCTGTAAGCAGTGGGGATCTCCTGGCAGGGAGGCTGGTTCTCTAATCCAAGTTCCTTCCAGAGCCTGTGGAGACTTCTGGATCTTCTCCATGGAGGGGACAGAGTGAGGGAGGGGTGACAAAGAGAGTTTCCTTGAGAGATTTCATGGGCAAGGATTTTAAGATTTTGTTCTCTTACAGTACCAATGGTCCCCGACTTACTATGGTTCGACTTACGATTTTTCAGCTTTATGATGGTGTGAAAGTGATATATATTCAGTGGAAACCATACTTCAAATTTTGCATTTGGATCTTTTCCCAGGCTAGCAATATGTGATGTGATACTCTCTTGCAATGCTGGGCCAAATAATCTAACACAATGTCTGTTTTATAATAAAGTGCTGAATAGCTCATGTAATTTACTAAATACTGTACCAAAGTGTTCTGAGCACATTTAGGGTAGGCTCAGCTGAGCTGTGATGTTAGGTTTATTAAGTGCGTTTTTGACTCTTGGTATTTTCATTCTATGATGGGTTTTTCAGGACATACTCCCATCATAAGTTGAGAAGCATCTGTGCTTTGTTACATTAGTAGCTGTTTTAAAAGACATTGCTGAATTGAATGAATGATTCTCAGTCCATCTCTGCCTAAACATTGCTGTGTCATTGTTTCATTTTGATTTTCAGTTTATCTCAGGTTTCTAGTCCCTTCTTCCAGAGTTTTGAATCCAGTGTAGGAATGGGAGCAGGAGGTGCCCTGAGCAGACCTCTCATATGAGTCTAAACTACGTTACTCTCCTCTTCTCTTTCGGTACAGGAACAATTTTATTTTCCACCTGCCTGACAGGAAGTAACTTTACATTATATTCTACTTTCTCTATACTTTATGGTTTAGAGTTAAGGTGATCATGTGTTCTGGGTTTTGCCTGTGGTGGTCATGGTTTATAACTATTGTCTGCATGTAATTAACAGTAATGCAACCTTCACTCTCAAAATGACCTGGCTTGGGTAGTAAATAACATGGTCATCTTTCTTTTCTTTTTCTTTTTTTAAAGATAGGGTATCGGCCGGGCGCGGTGGCTCAAGCCTGTAATCCCAGCACTTTGGGAGGCTGAGACGGGCGGATCACAAGGTCAGGAGATCGAGACCATCCTGGCGAACACAGTGAAACCCCGTCTCTACTAAAATACAAAAAAAACTAGCCGGGCGAGGTGGCGGACGCCTGTAGTCCCAGCTACTTGGGAGGCTGAGGCAGGAGAATGGCGGGAACCCGGGAGGCGGAGCTTGCAGTGAGCTGAGATCTGGCCACTGCACTCCAGCCTGGGCGACAGAGCAAGACTCCGCCTCAAAAAAATAAAAAAAATAAAAAAAAAAATAAAGATAGGGTATCACTCTGTCACCTGGGCTGGAGTGCAGTGGTGTGATCACAGCTCACTGAAGTCTCAACTTCTGGGGTTCAGGTGATCCTCCCATCTCAACTTCCCGAATAGCTGGGCACACGCCACCACACCTGGCCAATTTTTGTATTTTTGGAGAGATAGGGTTTTGCCATGTTGCCCAGGCTGGTCTCGAACTCCTGGGCTCAAGCAGTCTGTTTACCTCAGCCTCCCAAATGTTGAGACTATAGGTGTGGGCAACTGCGCCCGGCCATTCCTACTTTTCAAAATGAGTTTAAACTCAGGTTTCCAAACTTAAATCTCCTTGTGACTTAAAGCTTAGTGTTGGGAGCCACCCAAAAACCTTTCTCTTAAGTTCCTGGCTCTTGCAAGTAAAGGTCTTGGCTTTTATGATACTGTTCTAGTATAAACATTAAAATATCTATTTTGAAAGACAAAGATATACAATGACTTTTTTATTCAGAGAAATGAAAACATTTCAAGAAAGTAAAAGTAAGCATTTGAATGTATCAACAGCCTGGCACCAGCAATCCATCGAATGACCCTGGCCAGTGTACGGTCCTGGTGGATAGTGGTGGACGTCAGATGCCCAGGTCATCCTGTCATCTAGAATTAAGAGTTGTTAACATTTTGTTCTTCTAGGGAATTTTAGAAAAGAAATAAAAGATTATTGCCAGCGTCTTTTATAACCAGTAGAACACTTCTTTATTCTATGTTGTATGTGCCCTTCCCCTGAGGACCGTTTATAGAAAACTATAGCTGTTATTTGATTAGAGGGGAGTGTGTTGAGGTTGAAATAACTTATAAAAAATATTTTTAAGTAAAAACATTAACTGGATGCATAAGCTATCAATAAATGTGATTTCCCTTTCTAACTGGACATGGTAAACCTGCTCATCTTGTGTTGGTTGGAAGCACTGCTTGACAATATGTATGATATTGATTAACAAAAATGAAAAGGCATATTAATTTGTTAAATCACTTGGCAGGAAAATTATGATCAATCTTAACTAAAACATAATTTGATAGGCAATATCTTTTAAAATAAAGTATACATGGAAGAAAAACATCAAAATATAGCACCTCAAATTTTTTTTTTTAAAAAGGCTTGCAACCCCATCCAGGTAACAGAATGACACTGCTGACTGCATTTCAGTAGGTAGTTTACTTTCAGATTTTTTTGGTAGTAGCAAAGGATGAGACATTCACGTTCCCTCTGGCTCATCTTGTAACAAGTTTTGTGTTTCCTCAGGATGGTTGACTTGGATTAGGTTAGAGAACAAATAATTTGACCTGATTATTAAATAGCAACATAGCTCACCAATAGACCTAGGGAACAGATACCTGTGCCCCAAACATATTACTACACCTTCCTAAATATGGCTTTGTAATATCATTATGACTCTTTATTTTATTTTATTTTATTATTATTATTATTTTTAATGAGATGTACTTTTGCTCTTGTCGCCCAGGCTGGAGTGTAGTAGTGTGATCTCGGCTCACTGCAACCTCTGACTCCTGGGTTCAAGCGATTCTCCCACCTCAGCCTCCCAAGTAGCTGGAATTACAAGCATGCACCACCACACCCAACTAATTTTTTGTATTTAGTAGAGATGAGGTTGTATCATGTTGGCCAGGCTGGTCTCGAACTCCTGACCTCAGATGGTCCACCTGCTTTTCCCTTCCCAGGTGCTGGGATTACAGGCGTGAGACACCACGCCCGGCCCCGTGACTTGAATAAGAAGCATGGCTTGTCTCTGAGGACACTTGTGTGTCTAGGATAATGAAGTCTTTTTTTTTTTTTTTTTTTTTTTTTTT